>NC_135808.1:49207121-49431733 GCF_964213995.1 Mustelus asterias | reverse complement strand
GGAAATGGGGGGGGGGGGGGAGGTGGGAAATGGGGGGGGGGGGAGGTGGGAAATGGGGGGGGGGGAGGTGGGAAATGGGGGGGGGGGGGAGGTGGGAAATGGGGGGGGGGAGGTGGGAAATGGGGGGGGGGGGAGGTGGGAAATGGGGGGGGGGGAGGTGGGAAATGGGGGGGGGGGGAGGTGGGAAATGGGGGGGGGGGGGAGGTGGGAAATGGGGGGGGGGGGGGGAGGTGGGAAATGGGGGGGGGGAGGGGAGGTGGGAAATTGAGGGAGGGGATTTGGGGTCTCCGGGCCTCTCACCAGGAGCTGCGACGGCTCAGGGCCGGGTTGCCCGCTGCTCCCGGCGGCAGCGCGGCTCAGAAACGCCGAAATTCCGGCCCCAGGCTCGGTCCGCGGCCTCTCCCTCTGCCTCTCCCCGGGGCCTCCCGGACACAGTGCCGCAGCGACACCTGGGGACGGGGGCTGGGGACACAGCACCCCTTAAAACACACACCGCCCCGCCAACATACACAGCCCCCCTTCAAACACACAGCACCCCCAAAAAACACACACCACCCCCCAAAAATACACACCACCCCCCAAAAACACACAGCACCCCCAAAAAACACACACCAACCCCCAAAAATACACCACCCCCAAAAACACACAGCACCCCTTAAAACACACAGCACTCCCAAAAACACACAGCACCCCCCAAAAACACACACCACCCCCCAGAAACACACACCACCCCCCACAAATACACAGCACCCCCCAAAAACACACACCACCCCCCAGAAACACACAGCACCCCCCAAAAACACACACCACCCCCCAGAAACACACAGCACCCCCCATAAACACACAGCACCCCCCAAAAACACACACCACCCCCCAAAAACACACACCACCCCCCAAAAACACACAGCACCCCCCAAAAACACACACCACCCCCCAAAAACACACAGCACTCCCCAAAAACACACACCACCCCCCAAAAACACACAGCACCCCCCAAAAACACACACCACCCCCCAAAAACACACACCACCCCCCAAAAACACACAGCACCCCCCAAAAGCACACATCACCCCCCAAAAACACACACCACCCCGCCAACATACACAGCACCCCCCAAAAATACACAGCACCCCTTAAAACACACAGCACCCCCCAAAAACACACAGCACCCCGCCAACATACACAGTACCCCCCAAAAACACACACCACCCCCCAAAAACACACAGCACCCCCCAAAAACACACAGCACCCCAGAAACACACAGCACCCCCCAAAAACACACACCACCCCCCAAAAACACACAGCACCCCCCAAAAACACACAGCACCCCCAGAAACACACAGCACCCCCCAAAAACACACGCCACCCCCCAAAAACACACACCACCCCCCAAAAACACACACCACCCCCCAAAAACACACACCACCCCCCAAAAACACACACCACCCCCCAAAAATACACAGCACCCCCCAAAAATACACAGCATCTCCCAAAAATACACAGCACCCCGCAAAAATACACAGCACCCCCCAAAAATACACAGCATCTCCCAAAAATACACAGCACCCCCCAAAAATACACAGCACCCCCCAAAAATACACAGCATCTCCCAAAAATACACAGCACCCCCCAAAAATACACAGCATCTCCCAAAAATACACAGCACCCCCCAAAAAACACAACTTCTTTCATAAAGTAAACAACAGCCACCCAAAAAAGCACACAGCACCCCCTAAAATATACATAACATCCACAAAAAATACACAACACCCCTCAAAATAACAATACCCCAAGAAATACACAAAACCCCCAAAAATGCACACCCCCCTAAAACTACACAACTCCCTCTAAAAATACACAACACCCCCATAAAAGACGCAACCCCCTTTAGAAAGTACACACCCACCAGCGGAGACCAGATGTGATGGTCTCACCAGGGGAATCGGAGGCCATTGAAGCCCCCCCAGGTGGTTGGGAGCAGAGCTGGGCAGTGTCCAAAGGGCTGTGCCAACCTGGCAGTGCCTGCCCGGGCACCATAACTGTACAAGTAAGTGGGACTGAATGCCGCTGGTTTTTCTGGTGAGCTGAGAGTCACAATCTTATGGCATTTGGAGCAATAAAAGAGCCTCGATGCGAATCTCGCCGGAATGGACCCTTTAAGCGTGTGACTCACCCAAGGTGGCTGCAGCTGGATGCTGTTAACAACGGAGAGCTGCATATAAGCACCAACGATGGATTCACAGACAGTCACGCCAGGAAGATGGCACCCAGAAGAACTGCCCCCAAGATTTGCTGAGGGAGAGCTGGGCCGTCTGTTGAGCCCGGTCAGGTCTTCAAAGTTTCGGTAGGGGAACATGTGGCAAATAGTGACCACAATTCTGTTAGCTTTAGGATAGTGATGGAAAAGGATGAGTGCTGTCCCAAGGGTAAAGTGTTGGATTGGGGCAAGGCTAATTTTAGTGGGATTAGGCAGAAATTGGCAGCTGTTGATTGGGAGAGGCTGTTTGAGGGTAAATCCACATCTGGCATGTGGGAGTCTTTTAAGGAACAGTTGCTAGGGCTGCAGGATAGGCATGTGCCTGTAAAAAAAGAAGGATAGGAAGGGTAGGATTCGAGAACCGTGGATAACCAGGGAAATTGAGGGATTGGTCAAAAAGAAAAGAGAGGCGTACGTTAGGTCCAGGCAGCCAGAAATGGAGGGAGCTCTGGAGGAATACAAAGAAAGAAGGAAAGAACTCAAACGAGGAATTAGAAGGGCAAAAAGGGGTCACGAAATGTCCTTGGCAAAGAACAAAGAACAAAGAACAGTACAGCACAGGAAACAGGCCCTTCGGCCCTCCAAGCCTGTGCCGCTCCTTGGTCCAGGGTACTGTGTATGCAGACAGGATTAAGGAGAATCCCAAGGCATTTTATTCATACGTTAGGAACAAAAGGGTTGTCAGGGAAAAAATCAGACTTCTCAGGGACAAAAGTGGGGAATTATGCTTGGAGCCCAAAGAAGTAGGGGAGATCCTAAATGCATACTTTGCGTCGGTATTCACAAAGGAGAGGGATGTGTTGACTGGGAGTGTCTCGGAGGGGAGTGTTGACCCGTTAGAGAAAATCTCCATTACAAGAGAGGAAGTGTTAGGTTTGTTAGAGAATATAAAGACTGACAAATCCCCAGGGCCTGATGGAATCTATCCAAGGCTGCTCAGGGAGACGAGAGATGAAATCGCTGGGCCTCTGACGCAAATCTTTGTCTCGTCACTGGATACAGGTGAGGTCCCAGAGGATTGGAGGATAGCTAATGTGGTCCCGTTATTTAAGAAGGGTAGGAAGGATAACCCGGGAAATTATAGGCCGCTGAGCTTGACGTCCGTGGTAGGGAAGTTGTTGGAGAGGATTCTTAGAGATAGGATGTATGCGCATTTAGAAAGGAATAAACTCATTAACGATAGTCAGCATGGTTTTGTGAGAGGGAGGTCATGCCTCACTAACCTGGTGGAGTTTTTTGAAGGAGTGACTAGAATGGTTGATGAGGGAAGGGCCGTGGATGTCGTCTATATGGACTTTAGTAAAGCGTTTGACAAAGTCCCTCATGGTAGGTTGGTGCAAAAGGTTGGATCTCATGGGATAAAGGGGGAGGTGGCTAGATGGGTGGAGAACTGGCTTGGTCACAGAAGACAGAGGGTGGTAGTGGAAGGGTCTTTTTCCGGCTGGATGCCTGTGACTAGTTGTGTTCCGCAGGGCTCTGTATTGGGACCTCTGCTGTTTGTGATTTATATAAACGATCTGGAAGAAAGTGTAACTGGGGTGATCAGTAAGTTTGCGGACGACACGAAAATGGCTGGACTTGCAGATAGTGAGGAACATTGTCAGAGGCTACAGAAGGATATAGATAGGCTGGAAATTTGGGCAAAGAATTGGCAGATGGAGTTCAATCCAGATAAATGCGAAGTGATGCATTTTGGTAGAACTAACGTAGGGGGGAGCTATACGATAAATGGCAGAACCATAAGGGGTGTAGATACGCAGAGGGACCTGGGTGTACAAGTCCACAGAACCTTGAAGGTGACGTCACAGGTGGAGAAGATAGTGAATAAGGCATATGACATGCTTGCCTTTATAGGACGGGGCATGGAGTATAAAAGTTGGGGTCTGATGTTGCAGTTGTATAGAACGTTGGTTCGGCCGCATTTGGAATACTGCGCCCAGTTCTGGTCGCCACACTACCAGAAGGACGTGGAGGCTTTAGAGAGAGTGCAGAGGAGGTTTACCAGGATGTTGCCTGGTATGGAAGGGCTTAGTTATGAGGAGAGATTGGGTAAACTGGGGTTGTTCTCATTGGAAAGACGCAGGATGAGGGGGTGACCTAATAGACGTGTATAAAATTATGAAAGGCATAGATAGGGTGAACGGTGGGAAGCTTTTTCCCAGGTCAGTGGTGATGTTCACGAGGGGTCATAGGTTCAAGGTGAGGGGGGGGGGGGGAGGTTTAACACGGATATCAGAAGGACATATTTTACACAGAGGGTGGTGGGGGTCTGGAATGCGCTGCCGGGCAAGGTGGTGGAGGCGGACACACTGGGAACGTTTAAGACTTATCTAGATAGCCACATGAATGGAGTGGGAATGGAGGGATACAAAAGAATGGTCTAGTTTGGACCAGGGAGCGGCGCGGGCTTGGAGGGCCGAAGGGCCTGTTCCTGTGCTGTATTGTTCTTTGTTGTTTGAGAGGAGAGGAGGGCCATATTCTTCCCCCTAGACGTGTGACGAGCCAGGAGTCGCACCAGCAATGGGGCCTGGGATGCAGTAGCGGTCAGTGCCCATGCACTGGCATGAAGGACCAGGGACCAGTGCTGGAAGAAATTGGATGACTTCATTTGGGCAGTAAGGGTGAGTGTCCACCCCGTGCAGGCATCAGTCCCATTTGTTACACCTGCAATGTCGATCCACCCCCTGACCTTCCACCCACCCCTCCCCCCACCCCCCCACACCTACCTGCAACGCCCCTGGCAAATCCTGTCACAACATCTGCTTGCCAAGGCACAGCCCCGACGGTCACCATAAAACCAACCCCACCCCCGACGCCCATGACCGTCCAACCATCAGGCTTTCAATCCCCCTTCTGTGCCGGCAGAGTAGCACAGTGGTTAGCACTGCTGCCTCACAGCACCAGAGACCCGTGTTCAATTCCAACCTTGGGTGGAGTTTGCACGTTCTCCCCGTGTCTGTGTGGGTTTTTTCCTCTGGGTGTTCCCCCACAGTGAGGGTTAGGATGATTAGCCATGCTATATTGCCGCTTAGTGTCAGGGGGATTAGGTGGGTAAATACGTGACGTTACAGGGATAGGGCCTGGGTGTGATTGTTGTCAGACTTAATGGGCCGAATGGCCTCCTTCTGTACTATTAGGGATTCTATGATTCTGCCCCACAACAGGAGGGAGTGGGAGAAAACCGGACGTGGGGTCCCCGAGCTCACTCCCTTTGAGGAGAGAGCCCTTGACCTGGCGGGGGTGGAGGAGGACAGGCCCATGAGCCAGGTCGGAGTGCAACCAGGAAGTGAGCATCCGCAAAACATTCATTTATGTGACATATCTTAAGTAAATGGCAGGCTGCCCAGAGGCTTGCCCCTCCCTTGCACTGAACCTTGTGTCCTTTATTCCATGGAACATCACCGATGCACCCGGCCCATCAGGAGTCGCCGAGGAATCCTCTGAGGCCAGCAGTAGTCAATCGACTCAGGCTTCCACCACACAACCCACCAGTGCAGATACTATCAACTCGGTGGGACAAGTTAGTGGTGAGGCTTCTGGGTCACTCTCTGGTGTGCACCACGCAGCATTGATATACATCGGGTGGAGGCAGGAATGATAAAGGCCTCGGATACATGGAGGTCTCATATCCAAGGAATCAGGTGGCCCCAAGCCAGGTGCCAGGCCATTGGGATCTGTCATCCCTCAGCTCCTGAGCTCCTGGAGATGCAGCAGCAGAGCCGGGGAATGCAGGAGGGGCTGTCAGCAACATTGCAGCAACTGCGAGGCTGTTGAGAGGAGTCCCACAGCCTTCAGGTGCAAGAGATGGTGCCGGCTTTGCATGGCTCCCAGGCCAACACTGCTGGGGGAGTGTCCGCAGTGAAAGCCTGGGGTAGAAAATGGTTGCCATGGTTTGCAGGATCCAAGGCATGGCCGAGTCACAGCTGGTCATGGCTGAGAGACTCGGGAACATGCTCGAAACACAGCGGGTCATAGCTGCGGGCTTCAAGGGCATGGCCCAGTCACAACAGGCCATTACTGAAGGGCTCCAGAGCCTTGCCCAGTCTTAGAGGGCTCGCCCACTGTAGGGCGAAGGCAGTTGGGCCTCCAGGACTGGCAGGGCTTCTGGAGCTTAGTCCAGCTGCTCTGCTATCCCATGGAGGGTCCCGGGGCCCATTGGCCTCCCAAGGGAGGAGGAAGGGCTGAAGCTGGGGCCTTCCACCCGGGAGATTCCGGCTGTCGCCAGGGATTCTGATTCCTCCCTTCCTGACATCGGTGCATCTCATGGGCAGTGGGATGAATAGGGTGGCATGGATATGTCTGTGACATCAGAAAGTCAGCCAGGGTCCTTCAAGTCCTGGACCTCCAGGGGATGCCCGCCAAGCGCATCACAGGTCACGGGGCGCAGAACGCAGCTGACTGCCTCCACCTCTGATGTACATCCTGGGGAGCATTTAAACATAAGAACATAAGAAATAGGAACAGGAGTAGGCCATCTAGCCCCTCGAGCCTGCCCCGCCATTCAATAAGATCATGGCTGATCTGACGTGGATCAGTACCACTTACCCGCCTGATCCCCATAACCCTTAATTCCCTTACCGATCAGGAATCCATCCATCCGCGCTTTAAACATATTCAGCGAGGTAGCCTCCACCACCTCAGTGGGCAGAGAATTCCAGAGATTCACCACCCTCTGGGAGAAGAAGTTCCTCCTCAACTCTGTCTTAAACCGACCCCCCTTTATTTTGAGGCTGTGTCCTCTAGTTTTATCTTCCTTACTAAGTGGAAAGAATCTCTCCGCCTCCACCCTATCCAGCCCCCGCATTATCTTATAAGTCTCCATAAGATCCCCCCTCATCCTTCTAAACTCCAACGAGTACAAACCCAATCTCCTCAGCCTCTCCCCATAATCCAAACCCCTCATCTCCGGTATCAACATAGCTGTAGGCCATGTAAGATTAAGAAGTTGGAGGGTCAACAAGTGGGCATAGGTGAAGGACTGCACTTTGGTTAGAAAGAGGGTGGTAGCCACCACGAAATCTCGCAAATAAATGTTATTGTACTCCAGAGCTGTGGCTAATCTGTCTGTGAGTCACCTCCCACAGAAATCATCACATCCCACCCGGGCCCAGAGGGGCTCAGAGTGCTGTACTGTGTGGGAGAGGCTCTTCAGCCCATTTCCCATTGTCTGTGCCAGGCCACTGACTGGCGTGGGACTCCAAGCGTTCATCTCAAGCAGTCCCAGCAGTGGGTGCCCTTTAAGCCCACAGTGTCACACAACCTGGCATGGTATTCCCAACACCCACCGGACCCTGGGATGACACCCCCCCCCATCTCCGGGGCATTGTATTAGACAGTGATGCCCCTGAGCCTCACTCAGACGTGGGCCCAGGGAACAGGTGGGAGTCAGACTGGAGTTGCACCAGAGAGCATCACAGCGTGCCACATTACCATCACCTTCCAGCCTGGACAGTAACTCGCTAATATGGCCAACACAGGCCCACTATCCAGGTGTAAAGTCAATGGGACCCATAGCCGGGGCGGGGGGGGGGGGTGGGGGGGGGCGGGTAGGGTGATTGCAGGATCTAGTGGGGGGAAATAACAATTTCCATATGATTAGCGGGGCCGGGACGGTACTCTCCGGGCCCACAAGCGTCTCCACCCCTCCGATAGAATCATAGAAACCCTACAGTGCAGAAAGAGGCCATTTGGCCCATCAAGTCTGCACCGACCACAATCCCACCCAGGCCCTACCCTCTTATCCCTACATATTTTACCCACTAATCCCTCTAACCTACGCATCTCAGGACACTAAGGGGCAATTTTAGCCTGGCCAATCAACCTAATCCGCACATCTTTGGACTGTGGGAGGAAACCGGAGCACCCGGAGGAAACCCACACAGAGACGAGGAGAATGTGGAAACTCCACACAGACCCAAGCCGGGAATCGAACCCAGGTCCCTGGAGCTGTGAAGCAGCAGTACTAACCACTGTGCTACCGTGCCGCCCTCCAGTGGGGACTGTTCCCCGTTAATGGAAAACAGACATCCTGACCCTGCTGGTAGACACAGTAAGAAGTTTAACAACACCAGGTTAAAGTCCAACAGGTTTATTTGGTAGCAAAAGCCACACAAGCTTTCGGAGCTCCAAGCCCCTTCTTCAGGTGAGTGGGAATTCTGTTCACAAACAGAGCTTATAAAGACAAACTACCTGCTGGTAGAGACAGAGACCTTTGAGGCCCCCCAGGAGGTCGGGGGCATGGGGGAGATGCCTCTTGTGCATTGCCAGCCTGGTAGTGCCAGCCTGGCACCCTGGGACTGCCCAAGGGGCAAACTGGCACTGCCAACTGGGCACCTTGGCACTGCCCAACGGGCAATGGGAAGTGCCAAAGGGGCAGGGCATACTGGAGGCAGGGTCTATTGGGGCGATCGGTGGGGGTTGGGGGGGTTGCGGCCCTAGTAGGCTGGCAATAAGAGGGGTTGAGGGGCTGGCCCGTGATCCAGTGCAAGATCCCTTGGGGATCAGCAGGAGGACAGCAATGTCTGCACTGACAGGTTGGTGAATGCGCAGTGGCCCGCTCAACACTATGCTGCTGGCCTCTCAGGCAGGAATAGAAGTCCCCTACTTACCAGAAGGAATCATGCAGAGGCACTCTGCAATGCACAACGTCAGAGATTCGTTCTGGTAAGTACGCCCAAGAAATGGGCAGGAAATACACCCATTTTCCCACCTGTTGGGCACTTAGTTTTTTTTGGGAGAATCCCGGCCGTTATCGTGGTCCTACATTGTCGTAGAGGTTTACATCATGGAAACAGGCCCTTTGGCCCAACTTGTTCATACCGCTCTTTTTTTAACCCCTAGGCTAGTCCCAATTGCTGCATTTGGCCCATATCCCTCTATATCCATCTTACCCATGTAACTGTCTAAATGCTTTTTAAAAGACAAAATTGTACCCGCCTCTACTACTACCTCTGGCAGCTTGTTCCAGACACTCACCACCCTCTGAGAAACAATTGCCCCTCTGGACCCTTTTGTATCTCTCCCCTCTCGCCTTAAACCTATGCCCTCTAGTTTTAGACTCCCCTACCTTTGGGAAAAGATACTGATTATCTAGCTGATCTGTGCCCCTCATTATTTTATAGACCTCTATAATATCACCCCTAAGCCTCCCACTCTCCTGAGAACAAAATCCCAGTCTATCCAACCTCTCCTTATAACTCAAGCCATCAAGGCCCGGTAGCATCCTAGTAAATCTTTTCTGCACTCTTTCTAATTTAATAATATCCTTTCTATAAAAGGGTGACAGAACTGTGCACAGTATTCCAAATGTGGCCTTACTAATGTCTTCTACAATTTCAACAAGATGTCCCAACTCCTGTATTCAATGTTCTGAGCAATGAAACCAAGCATGCCGAATGCCTTCTTCACCACTGTGTCCACCTGTGGCTCCACTATGAACCTTACCCCAGATCTCTTTGTTCTATAACTCTCCCTAACGCCCTATCATGAACTGAATAAGTCCTGCCCTGGTTCAATCCATCAAAACGCATCACTTCACATTTATCTAAGCTAAACTCCATCTGACATTTGTCAGCCCACTGGCCCAATTGATCAAAATCCCATTGCAATCCTAGATAACCTTCTTCACTGTCCACTATGCCACCAATCTTGGTGTCATCTGCAAACTTACTAACCATGCCTCCTATATTCTCATCCAAATCATTAATATAAATGACAAATAACAGTGGACCCAGCACCAATTCCTGAGGCACACCACTGGTCACAGGCCTCCAGTTTGAAAAACAACCCTCTACAACCACTCTGTGTCTTCTGTCATCAAGCCAGTTTTATATCCTATTTTGTAGATAGGGTCTGATCTGCTGTGACTTGTCATAGTGCCAACCTTTGTAGCACTATCTTCTTAACTTTGAAGAGCAATCAATCCCTCTCGACCCAGGACAGCTGAGATCAGCAATGTCTGTAGAAGATGCAACACCAACAATATTTCTTCTGGCACAGGTGGTGAGGGTAGAGTCTGTGGCAGAGGGAGGCGGCTGAGTGCATCCGCGTTCGATTTTTATGTCCTTGGTCTATGCTGGAAGGAGTAGCGAACAACAAGGCCCATCCCTGTACCCTCACAGAGACAATTGACGGCACGGGTTTACCCTCTTGGAAGAATCCTAACAGTGGCTTGTGATCTGATACAATGGTGAAGTGGTAAAACTTGGTTCACTGTGTAGATTACTGCAAGACTCTCTGGGCCCGAATCTCCCATTGCGATGTGCAGGTTGTTTTGGCGCATCGGGTTGTGAAATGCACATGTTGGCCATTTTGGGGGATCCCGCGAGCGTTTACGACCTGCGCGCATCTCCCATCTGGAAAAAAATGGCGCCGCTGGGACTGCGCGGTAAACCGGCTTACTGCTGATTTGCATTACTTACCATACTTTAGCCTGCCATCATCGGGATCGCCACGACAATCTCCACCCATGTTAGTGTGATGTCACTTTGGTGCCAATCAGAGTAGGTATATAAAAGTCTCAACCTTGCATGGCAGCCTTGAATTGGCATGAGGTGGTAAGTGCTACAAGCGGCGTATGTTGCAGGCAGGCCCTGGAGATGCTTGGTGGGCTTCCTCCTGGTTGTCTTCAGGTGCTGGCCAGTGGACCAGTGATATCTGGGTTTGGGGGGTGGGGGGATGGTGAGGGGGGGGGGCTTCTATTTTCTCAGAGTTCTGGCTCCCTGAAGGAGTCTGTTCAGCCTTCCCCTTTAGAGCAGCACTGTAGCAATGTGGGTGAGGGTCCCTGAAGGAGTCCTACTCAGCCTTCCCCTTCAAGGCACTGTGCAGTGGCATTGTCTTGCTGCAGGGTGTGGTCAGGGACTGCACTGAGTGCCAGGGCTCCGGAGGAGGGGTGGGGGGGGGGGGGGGGGGGGGGCGGGGGAGAGCGGGGGGGAGTGCACCATGTGTGACTGAGGCCTAACCAGATGAAGCAGCTGCTGCTCCAGGCCAGGTTGTCGAAGTTCAGATTGCATGGAATCTGCTGTCACTGGGCACCCATCTTGTGATGATTTGTAGTCTGCCCCTGCCCTGTGACACGGATAAGCAACACATGCCTGTAACGGATGCTCCAGTAGCACACATGGCAATGGCTGAAGGGTGTGCAGTGCCCACGGCTGCACACCGACCCGCAGAATCTGTGGCAGCATTTGTCATGATGGGAATTTCACACAACCTATTCAGGTCACACATGGCACCAGGGATTGTGTGGTGTTGCCAGCACCCACTTGTTGGGGTACTGGCCTAAGTGAAGGATTGGAGTGGTGCTGGGTCTATGCAGCCAATGATATTAATCTGTCATTCTTTGCTCTTTCCAAACCCACTGTGCAGATGGATCTTGCTCTGATTGATTTGGAGCTGGCCATTACGGTGGCGGAGGAGAAGGTGGCTCAGGAATGGCGGGCGTGGAGAGACCACTGCAGGAGCAGTCAATACCAGTCCCTCAGGAAGGAGGGCAGGGGGCTGCCGCTGTGGGCTAGGAGGTGGGTGAGCAGGCTCCCGAAAGGGTGCACAGAAGGCGGAGAGTGCCGAGAGCAAGAGGATACAGGCCCAGGAGTTAATTTGAGGCCCTATCGGAGGCAATGTGCCATCACCGGCTGCGGTTCTCCAAGACCATGGTGCGGCACCTTTGTGAAGTGCTCGCACACCTGGCACCTCAGGGGAAGGGCGGCCACCCACTCCCTGTGGACGTTAAGGTGACAGCTGAATTTCTTTTGCATCTGGGTCATTTCAGGCACCCAGTGGCGATCTCGTTGGGATCTCCCAGGCCTCCATGCACAGATGCCCTGTATGCCCGGGCAAGGCCGTGCAAAGCAGGAGGCCCGGGTTCTGGGCTTCACTGCCATTGCTGGGATTCCCAATGTCCAGGGAGCAGTGGACGGGACACAGATTGCCTTATGGGCCCCACATGGAGGACCACAGCAATTTGTGAACAGGAAGGGGTTCCACTCCCTGAACGTTCAGATTGCCTGTGACCATCTAATGAGGATCATGCAGATCGATGCACGCCATCCAGGGAGTGTCCATGACAGCTTTGTGCTCTGGCAGTCGGACATCCCTGGCCACTTTGAAGACCAACCCAGGCTCCCAGGATAGCTACTGGGCAACAAAGATTACCTGCTAAGGTCATGGCAGGTGACGCCTGTGCGGAGGCCCGAGACCGAGGCGGAGACCCACTACAACGAGGCCCATGCAGCCACCTGGTCCATCGTAGAGCGGTGCATTGGCCTGCTTAAAATGCGGTTCCGCTGCTTGGACCGCTCTGGAGGGGCCCTCCAGTATGTGCTTCACGCATCGTTAGCTGCACTCTGCACAACATAGCCCAGCAGCGGGGAGACCAGATGGAGGAGGAGGAGGAGTGGCGAGGTGGACATCCCACCAGATGAAGAGCCAGAGGAAAGAGAGTGGGCGGCGATGGCAGGTGTCCGGCAGGGAAGGGCAGCGAGGGACACCTTAATCGCAGCCTGCTTCACCTAGCTGGTGCTGTGCAGTGAGGGGGCTGCAACCACCACACATCCACCACACCCCAGGAACAAGTGCAGCCGCCATTCCCACTCCAAACAGAACTGGGCCCTCAAACCACCCCATCACCCTTCCCCAGCCTCTCTCTTCCCATCACTCTATCCCCCAGAAACATCCAAACCTGTTAATGTGCCTGGGCTGGCAATGGTTGCGAGTCTTAGTTGAAGGCCGGAGGATGATAATCATTTGCTATTGTGCACACTGGCATCCTGCCCCTGGTGCCACTCAAGTCTGATTCCAACCTGTTCTCCCAATGCACTCTGCCACCCTGGCCCATGTAGCTGTAAAGGTTGGGGACACATGTTTGTTGGCCATTTGGGGTGGGGGGTACTTGCACCAAGAGTCTGGTGGGGAAGGTAGAGCAAGCACTCTGTAACATGTGGCTGAGTCTCCAAGGCACAACAGACAGCTCTATGCATGGGAATGGGGACCACTTAGCTCTGTGTGGGGCGGGGAGGGGGTGGAGGTGGGGAGTGGGGGAGGGCGAATCAGAGATGCATTAGTCACAGCTGTGAGGTGAAAATAAAAGTTTATTTTGCTCTTAACATTAGTGACTACTGGTGACCCTCACCTGTGCCCTCTTAGTGAACTACAACTTTCTAACTTTGTGTGGCCTATTGCTTCTTCTAGGTGCTACCCCAGGATGAACATCGGAGATGGAGGTGTCCAGTTGTGATGCATGCCTCGTTGCCTGTGATGCCCTTGGCGGATGTCCCTTGAGTGGCTGGGACCTGAAGAGTCCCAGCTGACTTGCGGATGACACTGTTTTGCTGCGACCCTGTTCATCTAGCTGGCCCGGAGATGCCCCAGTGTGAGAAAGGGGGGGAAATCAGAAGGTTTCGGGGCATCAGGAATGTCCTGGTTGGAAGGCCCCACCATGGGCTCGAGTCCTTCCTGTCCCTTCGGGTGCCCAGAGGCCCCGGAGACACTCCATGGATGCCAGGGTAGCTGGGGCTCCAAAAGCAACGGCGTCACCTGGCTCTGCCAGTCCTGGAGGCCCAGATGCGTCTGCCCCATGGACTGTGATCCCTCAGCCCTGGCCCTCTGAGACTGGGCCAAGCTCTGGAGCCCCTCCGCTACAGCATTTTGTGAGTGAGCCAGGCTCTGGCGCCCTTCAGCATTAGCCCTCTAAGACTGGGCTAAGTTGTCGAGGCTCACAGCAAGGCCTGCTGTCTCCAGAGTGCCAGCGAGAGTCCCAGCCATGGCCAACAGTGGCTCCAGAATGCCCACAACACCCATGGCCAAGGAAAGATGTACCTCCTGGATGCGGGCAACACACTCGCCCATGGCCCGTTGTGTCTCCAGGATGACCTGGACCCTGTCAACCATGAGGACAGATTTCTGAGCCACACATTCCACTGCGGTCGCCACCCTTGCAGTGTTGGCCTGGCTCGCACACTGTGTCGGCACCACCTCCTGCAGCAGCACTCTGTTGGACTCCCCTAAACAGCCTTGCAGTCACAGCACGGTTGCTGACAGCCTTTCCACAACTTCCCGGGTTTGCTGATGCACCTCCACCCGTCTTGGGATGAACACACCCAGAGGCCCGGCATCTGGCTTGGGGACAGCTGAATCCTCACCTCCGGCAGATCTCATTGTGCCCGAGCCCTCGGATGTGCATCAGTGTCTGATGTGCTCACCAGTAAGTGACCCAGAACACTAAACAGCTTCAACACTAAAAGTACCCACCGTTGTGATAGTCTCTGTGTTGGTGGGTTGCGTGGTGGATGCCAGTGCTGTCCTTGGAGGATTCTTCAGAGCCTCCCTCTGAAGGTGTCATCCAGGGGGTCGAGGGAGTTTGCTCCAGAGCAACGGGTGGCGGGGGGGGTGGGCGGAGACAGAGCAGGAGGAGGGGAGGGCACGAGAAGGGCCGGGTTCCTCTGGGTCCAGAGCTGCAATAAAGAACACATATGGGAGGTAAATCATTCTACGCAGCATCGCACTTACGTCGAGGAGGACCTAGGTTGAGGGCTACGCTGATGCTCACTTACACACTGGACACTGACCAGGCTGTCCGTCACCGTTCTGGGTTCCCCATCACCCCCTGCCAGCTCCATGGCATGCTGTTCAAGGCTGGCCAGCTGCCGCAGGTCAGGCACACCATCACCAGCCGTATCGCGGTGGTTATGCTTTTCTCCTGTGGGAACATAAGCTGGATAGCAAGCAGTAATATATTGAAGTGCATGGTGCGCAATGCGTGCCTGTGTCTCGGGCGTTGTACTGACAGTTTCGGGGAAAACGGTCACCACTGAAGGGTGCTCGTTGAGGGGGTGAGGGGAAGGGGTTAGATTCTGTTCCTGGGGCAAGGGTGCCTTGTTGCGTGCCCTTCAAGTGTCTAAGCATGGTTTGAGATCCATGCTAAGCATGTGCGGAGTTCCAAGTGAGATGCTCACTCACCCTCGCTGCACGAAGAAGGCTGTACATTTTTTTTTTCTACACTGCTGGCCAGACCGCGGTGTCAGGCTCCTGGCATTCACAGCTTCTGCCACCTCCTCCCACGATGCTGTGGCGGCTGCACCCCTTGGGCAAGGGCCCTGGCCGGAGAAGATCCATTTACGCCTCTCCTCCACAGCATCAAGCAGGTGGTCCTGGTCAGCCTCGGCGAATCTTGGGGCAAGTTTCCTGGAAGACATCTTCGTGGTGTGACTGGCTGTGTGTCCATTCCTGCAGTTTATATACAGCTCTGGTTTATTAGGGGTGAACACAGTAAGAAGTCTCACAACACCAGGTTAAAGTCCAACAGGTTTATTTGGTAGCAAATACCAAAGAACAAACAAAGAACAATACAGCACAGGAACAGGCCCTTCGGCCCTCCAAGCCCGCGCCGCTCCCCGGTCCAGGATTGAATCCTGAATCCAGGATCCCCGCCCAATTTTCCAGCCTATCTACATCCTAATATCCAATCCACCGAGCTGTCCCTCACAGCTACGATGCTTTGTTCATCACAACCTATTAACTCACCCCCACCCCCCCATTCCAGACCATGTGATCTCCAGGGAGAGGCGAATACCATAAGCTTTCGGAGCGCTGCTCCTTCGTCAGATGGAGTGGAAATGTGCTCTCATGTCCAGGGGGGAGGGGGGTGGGGGGGGGGGGGGGGGTGCTATACTCAGGGCTCCTAATCAATAAACTGCTGTGTCCAGGGGGAGTGCAATACTCAAGGCTCCCATTCAATAGAGGGATTGCTCGCAAGCTGTGGTTGTGCATGTCAGCTTAGTGCAAGTTCTCAGCAGGGCAGAAGTGAGGTCAATATGTTCAAAGGATGGAGGGATGGGTATCCGGATCTGTGGGGGGATGGGGTGAGCGGGCAGCCATGTCTGTGTGGGAGGGGGTGCCCCACGATGTCTGTATGGGGGGGGGGGGGGCGGTGATGTCCGGGGAGAGGGGGGACAGCGATGTCTGTGTCGGGGGGAGGGGGGACAGCGATGTCTGTGTCGGGGGGAGGGGGGCAGCGATGTCTGTGTCGGGGGGAGGGGGACAGCGATGTCTGTGTCGGGGGGAGGGGGGACAGCGATGTCTGTGTCGGGGGGAGGGGGGACAGCGATGTCTGTGTCGGGGGGAGGGGGGGCAGCGATGTCTGTGTCGGGGAGAGGGGGGACAGCGATGTCTGTGTCGGAGAGGGGGGGCAGCGATGTCTGTGTGGGGGGAGGGGGGACAGCGATGTCTGTGTCGGGGGGAGGGGGGTCAGCGATGTCTGTGTCGGGGGGAGGGGGGACAGCGATGTCTGTGTCGGGGGGAGGGGGGACAGCGATGTCTGTGTCGGGGAGAGGGGGACAGCGATGTCTGTGTCGGGGGGAGGGGGGACAGCGATGTCTGTGTCGGGGAGAGGGGGGCAGCGATGTCTGTGTCGGGGAGAGGGGGGACAGCAATGTCTGTGTCGGGGGGAGGGGGGCAGCGATGTCTGTGTCGGGGGGAGGGGGACAGCGATGTCTGTGTCGGGGGGAGGGGGGACAGCGATGTCTGTGTCGGGGGGAGGGGGGACAGCGATGTCTGTGTCGGGGAGAGGGGGGACAGCGATGTCTGTGTCGGGGGGAGGGGGGCAGCGATGTCTGTGTCGGGGGGAGGGGGGACAGCGATGTCTGTGTCGGGGGGAGGGGGGACAGCGATGTCTGTGTCGGGGGGAGGGGGGCAGCGATGTCTGTGTCGGGGGGAGGGGGGACAGCGATGTCTGTGTCGGAGAGGGGGGGCAGCGATGTCTGTGTGGGGGGAGGGGGGACAGCGATGTCTGTGTCGGGGGGAGGGGGGTCAGCGATGTCTGTGTCGGGGGGAGGGGGGACAGCGATGTCTGTGTCGGGGGGAGGGGGGACAGCGATGTCTGTGTCGGGGAGAGGGGGACAGCGATGTCTGTGTCGGGGGGAGGGGGGACAGCGATGTCTGTGTCGGGGAGAGGGGGGCAGCGATGTCTGTGTCGGGGAGAGGGGGGACAGCAATGTCTGTGTCGGGGGGAGGGGGGCAGCGATGTCTGTGTCGGGGGGAGGGGGACAGCGATGTCTGTGTCGGGGGGAGGGGGGACAGCGATGTCTGTGTCGGGGGGAGGGGGGACAGCGATGTCTGTGTCGGGGAGAGGGGGGACAGCGATGTCTGTGTCGGGGGGAGGGGGGCAGCGATGTCTGTGTCGGGGGGAGGGGGGACAGCGATGTCTGTGTCGGGGGGAGGGGGGACAGCGATGTCTGTGTCGGGGGGAGGGGGGCAGCGATGTCTGTGTCGGGGGGAGGGGGGACAGCGATGTCTGTGTCGGGGGGAGGGGGGACAGCGATGTCTGTGTCGGAGAGGGGGGACAGCGATGTCTGTGTCGGGGAGAGGGGGGACAGCGATGTCTGTGTCGGGGGAGGGGGGGCAGCGATGTCTGTGTCGGGGGGAGGGGGACAGCGATGTCTGTATGGGGGGGGGGGGGGGTGATGTCCGGGGAGAGGGGGGACAGCGATGTCTGTGTCGGGGGGAGGGGGGGCAGCGATGTCTGTGTCGGGGGAGGGGGGACAGCGATGTCTGTGTCGGGGGGAGGGGGGACAGCGATGTCTGTGTCGGGGGAGGGGGGACAGCGATGTCTGTGTCGGGGGGAGGGGGGACAGCGATGTCTGTGTCGGGGGGAGGGGGGCAGCGATGTCTGTGTCGGGGAGAGGGGGGACAGCGATGTCTGTGTCGGGGGGAGGGGGGACAGCGATGTCTGTGTCGGGGGGAGGGGGGCAGCGATGTCTGTGTCGGGGGGAGGGGGGACAGCGATGTCTGTGTCGGGGGGAGGGGGGCAGCGATGTCTGTGTCGGGGAGAGGGGGGACAGCGATGTCTGTGTCGGAGAGGGGGGGCAGCGATGTCTGTGTGGGGGGAGGGGGGACAGCGATGTCTGTGTCGGGGGGAGGGGGGACAGCGATGTCTGTGTCGGGGGGAGGGGGGACAGCGATGTCTGTGTCGGGGGAGGGGGACAGCGATGTCTGTGTGGGGGGAGGGGGGACAGCGATGTCTGTGTCGGGGGGAGGGGGGCAGCGATGTCTGTGTCGGGGAGAGGGGGGACAGCGATGTCTGTGTCGGAGAGGGGGGGCAGCGATGTCTGTGTCGGAGAGGGGGGGCAGCGATGTCTGTGTCGGGGAGAGGGGGGACAGCGATGTCTGTGTCGGGGGAGGGGGGCAGCGATGTCTGTGTCGGGGAGAGGGGGGACAGCGATGTCTGTGTCGGGGGGAGGGGGGACAGCAATGTCTGTGTCGGGGGGAGGGGGGCAGCGATGTCTGTGTCGGGGAGAGGGGGGACAGCAATGTCTGTGTCGGGGGAGGGGGGGCAGCAATGTCTGTGTCGGGGGGAGGGGGGCAGCGATGTCTGTGTCGGGGAGAGGGGGGACAGCGATGTCTGTGTCGGGGGGAGGGGGGACAGCAATGTCTGTGTCGGGGGGAGGGGGGCAGCGATGTCTGTGTCGGGGGGAGGGGGGACAGCGATGTCTGTGTCGGGGGGAGGGGGGCAGCGATGTCTGTGTCGGGGGGAGGGGGGACAGCGATGTCTGTGTCGGGGGGAGGGGGACAGCGATGTCTGTGTCGGGGGGAGGGGGGACAGCGATGTCTGTGTCGGGGGAGGGGGGGCAGCGATGTCTGTGTCGGGGAGAGGGGGGACAGCGATGTCTGTGTCGGGAGAGGGGGGACAGCGATGTCTGTGTCGGGGGAGGGGGGACAGCGATGTCTGTGTCGGGAGAGGGGGGACAGCGATGTCTGTGTCGGGAGAGGGGGGACAGCGATGTCTGTGTCGGAGAGGGGGGACAGCGATGTCTGTGTCGGGAGAGGGGGGACAGCGATGTCTGTGTCGGAGAGGGGGGGCAGCGATGTCTGTGTGGGGGGAGGGGGGACAGCGATGTCTGTGTCGGGGGGAGGGGGGACAGCGATGTCTGTGTCGGGGGGAGGGGGGACAGCGATGTCTGTGTCGGGGGAGGGGGACAGCGATGTCTGTGTGGGGGGAGGGGGGACAGCGATGTCTGTGTCGGGGGGAGGGGGGCAGCGATGTCTGTGTCGGGGAGAGGGGGGACAGCGATGTCTGTGTCGGGGGAGGGGGGGCAGCGATGTCTGTGTCGGGGGGAGGGGGGACAGCGATGTCTGTGTCGGGGGGAGGGGGGACAGCGATGTCTGTGTCGGGGGAGGGGGACAGCGATGTCTGTGTGGGGGGGAGGGGGACAGCGATGTCTGTGTGAGGGGAGGGGGGCAGCGATGTCTGTGTCGGGGGGAGGGGGGACAGCGATGTCTGTGTCGGGGGAGGGGGACAGCGATGTCTGTGTGGGGGGAGGGGGGACAGCGATGTCTGTGTCGGGGGAGGGGGACAGCGATGTCTGTGTGGGGGGAGGGGGGACAGCGATGTCTGTGTCGGGGGGAGGGGGGCAGCGATGTCTGTGTCGGGGGGAGGGGGGACAGCGATGTCTGTGTCGGGGAGAGGGGGGCAGCGATGTCTGTGTCGGGGAGAGGGGGGACAGCAATGTCTGTGTCGGGGGGAGGGGGGCAGCGATGTCTGTGTCGGGGGGAGGGGGACAGCGATGTCTGTGTCGGGGGGAGGGGGGACAGCGATGTCTGTGTCGGGGGGAGGGGGGACAGCGATGTCTGTGTCGGGGAGAGGGGGGACAGCGATGTCTGTGTCGGGGGGAGGGGGGCAGCGATGTCTGTGTCGGGGGGAGGGGGGACAGCGATGTCTGTGTCGGGGGGAGGGGGGACAGCGATGTCTGTGTCGGGGGGAGGGGGGCAGCGATGTCTGTGTCGGGGGGAGGGGGGACAGCGATGTCTGTGTCGGGGGGAGGGGGGACAGCGATGTCTGTGTCGGAGAGGGGGGGCAGCGATGTCTGTGTCGGGGAGAGGGGGGACAGCGATGTCTGTGTCGGGGGAGGGGGGGCAGCGATGTCTGTGTCGGGGGGAGGGGGACAGCGATGTCTGTATGGGGGGGGGGGGGTGATGTCCGGGGAGAGGGGGGACAGCGATGTCTGTGTCGGGGGGAGGGGGGGCAGCGATGTCTGTGTCGGGGGAGGGGGGACAGCGATGTCTGTGTCGGGGGGAGGGGGGACAGCGATGTCTGTGTCGGGGGAGGGGGGACAGCGATGTCTGTGTCGGGGGGAGGGGGGACAGCGATGTCTGTGTCGGGGGGAGGGGGGCAGCGATGTCTGTGTCGGGGAGAGGGGGGACAGCGATGTCTGTGTCGGGGGGAGGGGGGACAGCGATGTCTGTGTCGGGGGGAGGGGGGCAGCGATGTCTGTGTCGGGGGGAGGGGGGACAGCGATGTCTGTGTCGGGGGGAGGGGGGCAGCGATGTCTGTGTCGGGGAGAGGGGGGACAGCGATGTCTGTGTCGGAGAGGGGGGGCAGCGATGTCTGTGTGGGGGGAGGGGGGACAGCGATGTCTGTGTCGGGGGGAGGGGGGACAGCGATGTCTGTGTCGGGGGGAGGGGGGACAGCGATGTCTGTGTCGGGGGAGGGGGACAGCGATGTCTGTGTGGGGGGAGGGGGGACAGCGATGTCTGTGTCGGGGGGAGGGGGGCAGCGATGTCTGTGTCGGGGAGAGGGGGGACAGCGATGTCTGTGTCGGAGAGGGGGGGCAGCGATGTCTGTGTCGGAGAGGGGGGGCAGCGATGTCTGTGTCGGGGAGAGGGGGGACAGCGATGTCTGTGTCGGGGGAGGGGGGCAGCGATGTCTGTGTCGGGGAGAGGGGGGACAGCGATGTCTGTGTCGGGGGGAGGGGGGACAGCAATGTCTGTGTCGGGGGGAGGGGGGCAGCGATGTCTGTGTCGGGGAGAGGGGGGACAGCAATGTCTGTGTCGGGGGAGGGGGGGCAGCAATGTCTGTGTCGGGGGGAGGGGGGCAGCGATGTCTGTGTCGGGGAGAGGGGGGACAGCGATGTCTGTGTCGGGGGGAGGGGGGACAGCAATGTCTGTGTCGGGGGGAGGGGGGCAGCGATGTCTGTGTCGGGGGGAGGGGGGACAGCGATGTCTGTGTCGGGGGGAGGGGGGCAGCGATGTCTGTGTCGGGGGGAGGGGGGACAGCGATGTCTGTGTCGGGGGGAGGGGGACAGCGATGTCTGTGTCGGGGGGAGGGGGGACAGCGATGTCTGTGTCGGGGGAGGGGGGGCAGCGATGTCTGTGTCGGGGAGAGGGGGGACAGCGATGTCTGTGTCGGGAGAGGGGGGACAGCGATGTCTGTGTCGGGGGAGGGGGGACAGCGATGTCTGTGTCGGGAGAGGGGGGACAGCGATGTCTGTGTCGGGAGAGGGGGGACAGCGATGTCTGTGTCGGAGAGGGGGGACAGCGATGTCTGTGTCGGGAGAGGGGGGACAGCGATGTCTGTGTCGGAGAGGGGGGGCAGCGATGTCTGTGTGGGGGGAGGGGGGACAGCGATGTCTGTGTCGGGGGGAGGGGGGACAGCGATGTCTGTGTCGGGGGGAGGGGGGACAGCGATGTCTGTGTCGGGGGAGGGGGACAGCGATGTCTGTGTGGGGGGAGGGGGGACAGCGATGTCTGTGTCGGGGGGAGGGGGGCAGCGATGTCTGTGTCGGGGAGAGGGGGGACAGCGATGTCTGTGTCGGGGGAGGGGGGGCAGCGATGTCTGTGTCGGGGGGAGGGGGGACAGCGATGTCTGTGTCGGGGGGAGGGGGGACAGCGATGTCTGTGTCGGGGGAGGGGGACAGCGATGTCTGTGTGGGGGGGAGGGGGACAGCGATGTCTGTGTGAGGGGAGGGGGGCAGCGATGTCTGTGTCGGGGGGAGGGGGGACAGCGATGTCTGTGTCGGGGGAGGGGGACAGCGATGTCTGTGTGGGGGGAGGGGGGACAGCGATGTCTGTGTCGGGGGAGGGGGACAGCGATGTCTGTGTGGGGGGAGGGGGGACAGCGATGTCTGTGTCGGGGGGAGGGGGGCAGCGATGTCTGTGTCGGGGAGAGGGGGACAGCGATGTCTGTGTGGGGGGAGGGGGGACAGCGATGTCTGTGTCGGGGGGAGGGGGGCAGCGATGTCTGTGTCGGGGGAGGGGGGGCAGCGATGTCTGTGTCGGAGAGGGGGGGCAGCAATGTCTGTGTCGGGGGAGGGGGGGCAGCGATGTCTGTGTCGGGGGGAGGGGGACAGCGATGTCTGTATGGGGGGGGGGGGGGTGATGTCCGGGGAGAGGGGGGACATCGATGTCTGTGTCGGGGGGAGGGGGGACAGCGATGTCTGTGTCGGGGGGAGGGGGGCAGCGATGTCTGTGTCGGGGGAGGGGGGCAGCGATGTCTGTGTCGGGGGAGGGGGGCAGCGATGTCTGTATGGGGGGGGGGGGGTGATGTCCGGGGAGAGGGGGGGCAGCGATGTCTGTGTCGGGGGAGGGGGGCAGCGATGTCTGTGTCGGGGGGAGGGGGACAGCGATGTCTGTGTCGGGGGGACAGCGATGTCTGTAAGGGGAGGGGGGACAGCGATGTCTGTGTCGGGGGGAGGGGGGACAGCAATGTCTGTGTCGGGGGGAGGGGGGCAGCGATGTCTGTGTCGGGGGGAGGGGGACAGCGATGTCTGTGTCGGGGGGAGGGGGGCAGCGATGTCTGTGTCGGGGGGAGGGGGACAGCGATGTCTGTGTCGGGGGGAGGGGGGCAGCGATGTCTGTGTCGGGGGGAGGGGGACAGCGATGTCTGTGTGGGGGGAGGGGGGCAGCGATGTCTGTGTCGGGGGGAGGGGGGGCAGCGATGTCTGTGTGAGGGGAGGGGGGCAGCGATGTCTGTGTCGGGGGGAGGGGGGCAGCGATGTCTGTGTCGGGGGGAGGGGGGACAGCGATGTCTGTGTCGGGGGGAGGGGGACAGCGATGTCTGTGTCGGGGGGAGGGGGGCAGCGATGTCTGTGTCGGGGGGAGGGGGACAGCGATGTCTGTGTCGGGGGGAGGGGGACAGCGATGTCTGTGTCGGGGGGAGGGGGGCAGCGATGTCTGTAAGGGGGGGGGGGGCGGTGATGTCCGGGGAGAGGGGGGACAGCGATGTCTGTGTCGGGGGGAGGGGGGACAGCGATGTCTGTGTCGGGGGGAGGGGGGCAGCGATGTCTGTGTCGGGGGGAGGGGGGACAGCGATGTCTGTGTCGGGGGGAGGGGGGCAGCAATGTCTGTGTCGGGGGGAGGGGGGCAGCGATGTCTGTGTCGGGGGGAGGGGGGACAGCGATGTCTGTGTCGGGGGGAGGGGGGCAGCGATGTCTGTGTCGGGGGGAGGGGGGCAGCGATGTCTGTGTCGGGGGGAGGGGGGACAGCGATGTCTGTGTCGGGGGGAGGGGGGCAGCGATGTCTGTGTCGGGGGGAGGGGGGCAGCGATGTCTGTGTCGGGGGGAGGGGGGACAGCGATGTCTGTGTCGGGGGGAGGGGGGGCAGCGATGTCTGTGTCGGGGGGAGGGGGGACAGCGATGTCTGTGTCGGGGGGAGGGGGGCAGCGATGTCTGTGTCGGGGGAGGGGGGACAGCGATGTCTGTGTCGGGGGGAGGGGGGGCAGCGATGTCTGTGTCGGGGAGAGGGGGGACAGCGATGTCTGTGTCGGAGAGGGGGGGCAGCGATGTCTGTGTGGGGGGAGGGGGGACAGCGATGTCTGTGTCGGGGGGAGGGGGGTCAGCGATGTCTGTGTCGGGGGGAGGGGGGACAGCGATGTCTGTGTCGGGGGGAGGGGGGACAGCGATGTCTGTGTCGGGGAGAGGGGGACAGCGATGTCTGTGTCGGGGGGAGGGGGGACAGCGATGTCTGTGTCGGGGAGAGGGGGGCAGCGATGTCTGTGTCGGGGAGAGGGGGGACAGCAATGTCTGTGTCGGGGGGAGGGGGGCAGCGATGTCTGTGTCGGGGGGAGGGGGACAGCGATGTCTGTGTCGGGGGGAGGGGGGACAGCGATGTCTGTGTCGGGGGGAGGGGGGACAGCGATGTCTGTGTCGGGGAGAGGGGGGACAGCGATGTCTGTGTCGGGGGGAGGGGGGCAGCGATGTCTGTGTCGGGGGGAGGGGGGACAGCGATGTCTGTGTCGGGGGGAGGGGGGACAGCGATGTCTGTGTCGGGGGGAGGGGGGCAGCGATGTCTGTGTCGGGGGGAGGGGGGACAGCGATGTCTGTGTCGGGGGGAGGGGGGACAGCGATGTCTGTGTCGGAGAGGGGGGGCAGCGATGTCTGTGTCGGGGAGAGGGGGGACAGCGATGTCTGTGTCGGGGGAGGGGGGGCAGCGATGTCTGTGTCGGGGGGAGGGGGACAGCGATGTCTGTATGGGGGGGGGGGGGGTGATGTCCGGGGAGAGGGGGGACAGCGATGTCTGTGTCGGGGGGAGGGGGGGCAGCGATGTCTGTGTCGGGGGAGGGGGGACAGCGATGTCTGTGTCGGGGGGAGGGGGGACAGCGATGTCTGTGTCGGGGGAGGGGGGACAGCGATGTCTGTGTCGGGGGGAGGGGGGACAGCGATGTCTGTGTCGGGGGGAGGGGGGCAGCGATGTCTGTGTCGGGGAGAGGGGGGACAGCGATGTCTGTGTCGGGGGGAGGGGGGACAGCGATGTCTGTGTCGGGGGGAGGGGGGCAGCGATGTCTGTGTCGGGGGGAGGGGGGACAGCGATGTCTGTGTCGGGGGGAGGGGGGCAGCGATGTCTGTGTCGGGGAGAGGGGGGACAGCGATGTCTGTGTCGGAGAGGGGGGGCAGCGATGTCTGTGTGGGGGGAGGGGGGACAGCGATGTCTGTGTCGGGGGGAGGGGGGACAGCGATGTCTGTGTCGGGGGGAGGGGGGACAGCGATGTCTGTGTGGGGGGAGGGGGGACAGCGATGTCTGTGTCGGGGGGAGGGGGGCAGCGATGTCTGTGTCGGGGAGAGGGGGGACAGCGATGTCTGTGTCGGAGAGGGGGGGCAGCGATGTCTGTGTCGGAGAGGGGGGGCAGCGATGTCTGTGTCGGGGAGAGGGGGGACAGCGATGTCTGTGTCGGGGGAGGGGGGCAGCGATGTCTGTGTCGGGGAGAGGGGGGACAGCGATGTCTGTGTCGGGGGGAGGGGGGACAGCAATGTCTGTGTCGGGGGGAGGGGGGCAGCGATGTCTGTGTCGGGGAGAGGGGGGACAGCAATGTCTGTGTCGGGGGAGGGGGGGCAGCAATGTCTGTGTCGGGGGGAGGGGGGCAGCGATGTCTGTGTCGGGGAGAGGGGGGACAGCGATGTCTGTGTCGGGGGGAGGGGGGGCAGCGATGTCTGTGTCGGGGGGAGGGGGGACAGCGATGTCTGTGTCGGGGGGAGGGGGGCAGCGATGTCTGTGTCGGGGGAGGGGGGACAGCGATGTCTGTGTCGGGGGGAGGGGGGGCAGCGATGTCTGTGTCGGGGAGAGGGGGGACAGCGATGTCTGTGTCGGAGAGGGGGGGCAGCGATGTCTGTGTGGGGGGAGGGGGGACAGCGATGTCTGTGTCGGGGGGAGGGGGGTCAGCGATGTCTGTGTCGGGGGGAGGGGGGACAGCGATGTCTGTGTCGGGGGGAGGGGGGACAGCGATGTCTGTGTCGGGGAGAGGGGGACAGCGATGTCTGTGTCGGGGGGAGGGGGGACAGCGATGTCTGTGTCGGGGAGAGGGGGGCAGCGATGTCTGTGTCGGGGAGAGGGGGGACAGCAATGTCTGTGTCGGGGGGAGGGGGGCAGCGATGTCTGTGTCGGGGGGAGGGGGACAGCGATGTCTGTGTCGGGGGGAGGGGGGACAGCGATGTCTGTGTCGGGGGGAGGGGGGACAGCGATGTCTGTGTCGGGGAGAGGGGGGACAGCGATGTCTGTGTCGGGGGGAGGGGGGCAGCGATGTCTGTGTCGGGGGGAGGGGGGACAGCGATGTCTGTGTCGGGGGGAGGGGGGACAGCGATGTCTGTGTCGGGGGGAGGGGGGCAGCGATGTCTGTGTCGGGGGGAGGGGGGACAGCGATGTCTGTGTCGGGGGGAGGGGGGACAGCGATGTCTGTGTCGGAGAGGGGGGGCAGCGATGTCTGTGTCGGGGAGAGGGGGGACAGCGATGTCTGTGTCGGGGGAGGGGGGGCAGCGATGTCTGTGTCGGGGGGAGGGGGACAGCGATGTCTGTATGGGGGGGGGGGGGTGATGTCCGGGGAGAGGGGGGACAGCGATGTCTGTGTCGGGGGGAGGGGGGGCAGCGATGTCTGTGTCGGGGGAGGGGGGACAGCGATGTCTGTGTCGGGGGGAGGGGGGACAGCGATGTCTGTGTCGGGGGAGGGGGGACAGCGATGTCTGTGTCGGGGGGAGGGGGGACAGCGATGTCTGTGTCGGGGGGAGGGGGGCAGCGATGTCTGTGTCGGGGAGAGGGGGGACAGCGATGTCTGTGTCGGGGGGAGGGGGGACAGCGATATCTGTGTCGGGGGGAGGGGGGCAGCGATGTCTGTGTCGGGGGGAGGGGGGACAGCGATGTCTGTGTCGGGGGGAGGGGGGCAGCGATGTCTGTGTCGGGGAGAGGGGGGACAGCGATGTCTGTGTCGGAGAGGGGGGGCAGCGATGTCTGTGTGGGGGGAGGGGGGACAGCGATGTCTGTGTCGGGGGGAGGGGGGACAGCGATGTCTGTGTCGGGGGGAGGGGGGACAGCGATGTCTGTGTCGGGGGAGGGGGACAGTGATGTCTGTGTGGGGGGAGGGGGGACAGCGATGTCTGTGTCGGGGGGAGGGGGGCAGCGATGTCTGTGTCGGGGAGAGGGGGGACAGCGATGTCTGTGTCGGAGAGGGGGGGCAGCGATGTCTGTGTCGGAGAGGGGGGGCAGCGATGTCTGTGTCGGGGAGAGGGGGGACAGCGATGTCTGTGTCGGGGGAGGGGGGCAGCGATGTCTGTGTCGGGGAGAGGGGGGACAGCGATGTCTGTGTCGGGGGGAGGGGGGACAGCAATGTCTGTGTCGGGGGGAGGGGGGCAGCGATGTCTGTGTCGGGGAGAGGGGGGACAGCAATGTCTGTGTCGGGGGAGGGGGGGCAGCAATGTCTGTGTCGGGGGGAGGGGGGCAGCGATGTCTGTGTCGGGGAGAGGGGGGACAGCGATGTCTGTGTCGGGGGGAGGGGGGACAGCAATGTCTGTGTCGGGGGGAGGGGGGCAGCGATGTCTGTGTCGGGGGGAGGGGGGACAGCGATGTCTGTGTCGGGGGGAGGGGGGCAGCGATGTCTGTGTCGGGGGGAGGGGGGACAGCGATGTCTGTGTCGGGGGGAGGGGGACAGCGATGTCTGTGTCGGGGGGAGGGGGGACAGCGATGTCTGTGTCGGGGGAGGGGGGGCAGCGATGTCTGTGTCGGGGAGAGGGGGGACAGCGATGTCTGTGTCGGGAGAGGGGGGACAGCGATGTCTGTGTCGGGGGAGGGGGGACAGCGATGTCTGTGTCGGGAGAGGGGGGACAGCGATGTCTGTGTCGGGAGAGGGGGGACAGCGATGTCTGTGTCGGAGAGGGGGGACAGCGATGTCTGTGTCGGGAGAGGGGGGACAGCGATGTCTGTGTCGGAGAGGGGGGGCAGCGATGTCTGTGTGGGGGGAGGGGGGACAGCGATGTCTGTGTCGGGGGGAGGGGGGACAGCGATGTCTGTGTCGGGGGGAGGGGGGACAGCGATGTCTGTGTCGGGGGAGGGGGACAGCGATGTCTGTGTGGGGGGAGGGGGGACAGCGATGTCTGTGTCGGGGGGAGGGGGGCAGCGATGTCTGTGTCGGGGAGAGGGGGGACAGCGATGTCTGTGTCGGGGGAGGGGGGGCAGCGATGTCTGTGTCGGGGGGAGGGGGGACAGCGATGTCTGTGTCGGGGGGAGGGGGGACAGCGATGTCTGTGTCGGGGAGAGGGGGGACAGCGATGTCTGTGTCGGGGGAGGGGGGGCAGCGATGTCTGTGTCGGGGGGAGGGGGGACAGCGATGTCTGTGTCGGGGGGAGGGGGGACAGCGATGTCTGTGTCGGGGGAGGGGGACAGCGATGTCTGTGTCGGGGGGAGGGGGGCAGCGATGTCTGTGTCGGGGGAGGGGGGGCAGCGATGTCTGTGTCGGAGAGGGGGGGGCAGCAATGTCTGTGTCGGGGGAGGGGGGGCAGCGATGTCTGTGTCGGGGGGAGGGGGACAGCGATGTCTGTATGGGGGGGGGGGGGGGTGATGTCCGGGGAGAGGGGGGACAGCGATGTCTGTGTCGGGGGGAGGGGGGACAGCGATGTCTGTGTCGGGGGGAGGGGGGCAGCGATGTCTGTGTCGGGGGAGGGGGGCAGCGATGTCTGTGTCGGGGGAGGGGGGCAGCGATGTCTGTATGGGGGGGGGGGGGTGATGTCCGGGGAGAGGGGGGGCAGCGATGTCTGTGTCGGGGGAGGGGGGCAGCGATGTCTGTGTCGGGGGGAGGGGGACAGCGATGTCTGTGTCGGGGGGAGGGGGGACAGCGATGTCTGTAAGGGGAGGGGGGACAGCGATGTCTGTGTCGGGGGGAGGGGGGACAGCAATGTCTGTGTCGGGGGGAGGGGGGCAGCGATGTCTGTGTCGGGGGAAGGGGACAGCGATGTCTGTGTCGGGGGAGGGGGGCAGCGATGTCTGTGTCGGGGGGAGGGGGACAGCGATGTCTGTGTCGGGGGGAGGGGGGCAGCGATGTCTGTGTCGGGGGGAGGGGGACAGCGATGTCTGTGTGGGGGGAGGGGGGCAGCGATGTCTGTGTCGGGGGGAGGGGGGGCAGCGATGTCTGTGTGAGGGGAGGGGGGCAGCGATGTCTGTGTCGGGGGGAGGGGGGCAGCGATGTCTGTGTCGGGGGGAGGGGGGACAGCGATGTCTGTGTCGGGGGGAGGGGGACAGCGATGTCTGTGTCGGGGGGAGGGGGGCAGCGATGTCTGTGTCGGGGGGAGGGGGACAGCGATGTCTGTGTCGGGGGGAGGGGGACAGCGATGTCTGTGTCGGGGGGAGGGGGGCAGCGATGTCTGTAAGGGGGGGGGGGCGGTGATGTCCGGGGAGAGGGGGGACAGCGATGTCTGTGTCGGGGGGAGGGGGGACAGCGATGTCTGTGTCGGGGGGAGGGGGGCAGCGATGTCTGTGTCGGGGGGAGGGGGGACAGCGATGTCTGTGTCGGGGGGAGTGGGGCAGCAATGTCTGTGTCGGGGGGAGGGGGGCAGCGATGTCTGTGTCGGGGGGAGGGGGGACAGCGATGTCTGTGTCGGGGGGAGGGGGGCAGCGATGTCTGTGTCGGGGGGAGGGGGGCAGCGATGTCTGTGTCGGGGGGAGGGGGGACAGCGATGTCTGTGTCGGGGGGAGGGGGGCAGCAATGTCTGTGTCGGGGGGAGGGGGGCAGCGATGTCTGTGTCGGGGGGAGGGGGGACAGCGATGTCTGTGTCGGGGGGAGGGGGGGCAGCGATGTCTGTGTCGGGGGGAGGGGGGACAGCGATGTCTGTGTCGGGGGGAGGGGGGCAGCGATGTCTGTGTCGGGGGGAGGGGGGACAGCGATGTCTGTGTCGGGGGGAGGGGGGCAGCAATGTCTGTGTCGGGGGGAGGGGGACAGCGATGTCTGTGTGAGGGGAGGGGGGCAGCGATGTCTGTGTCGGGGGGAGGGGGGCAGCAATGTCTGTGTCGGGGGGAGGGGGACAGCGATGTCTGTGTGAGGGGAGGGGGGCAGCGATGTCTGTGTGAGGGGAGGGGGGCAGCGATGTCTGTGTGAGGGGAGGGGGGCAGCGATGTCTGTGTGAGGGGAGGGGGGGCAGCGATGTCTGTGTCGGGGGGAGGGGGACAGCGATGTCTGTGTCGGGGGGAAGCGATGTCTGTGTGAGGGGAGGGGGGCAGCGATGTCTGTGTCGGGGGGAGGGGGGGCAGCGATGTCTGTGTCGGGGGGAGGGGGGACAGCGATGTCTGTGTCGGGGGGAGGGGGGACAGCGATGTCTGTGTCGGGGGGAGGGGGGACAGCGATGTCTGTGTCGGGGGGAGGGGGGACAGCAATGTCTGTGTCGGGGGGAGGGGGGCAGCGATGTCTGTGTCGGGGGGAGGGGGGACAGCGATGTCTGTGTCGGGGGGAGGCGTTGAGGCCAGCAATGTCTGTGTGGGGGATTGTGGGGGCAGCAATGAGGCCAGCGATATCTGTGGGGATTGAAGGGCAGTGATCTGGATGCCGGGAGGTCTTTCCAGCGATCTCCCAGAGATGTGCACATGTGTGGGTTCCCGCTCATCCCGCCGATTTCAGGCCCTTTGGCGTGAATAGGCCCTGCCCTCCCAAACTTTTAATGATATTCACGATTGTGACGTCTGCAGTGCACAGAGTGTGGGAGATTCGAGTGTGAACTCCCACTGAAAAAACAATCGTGATTTACACAACTTTTCTCGCCAATTCAGCACTTAGACTTTTTTTGGGTAAAATCGGGCCCTTTCTTCTCACCACACTACTAGAAGGATGTGGATGCTTTGGAGAGGGTACAGAAGATGTTTACCAGGATATTGCCTAGTCTGGAGGGTATTAGCTATGAGGAGAGGTTGGATAAACTCGGTTTGTTCTCACCGGAACGACAAAGGTTGAGGGGCGACCTGATAGAGGTTTATAAGATCATGAGGGGCATGGACAGAGTGGATAGTCAGATGCTCCTTCCTAGGGTAGAAAAGTCACTTACTCGGGGACATAGGTTTAAGGTGTGTGGGGAAAAGTTTAGAGGAGATGTGCGAGGCAAGTTGTTTACACAGAGGGTGGTGAATGTCTGGAACGCGCTGCCCGGGGAGGTGGCGGGAGCAGGTATGATAGCGGCATTTAAGGGGCAACTAGATGAATACATGAATAGGATGAGAGTGGAAGGATACGGACTCCGTAAGTACATACGGTTTTAGTTTAGACAGGCATCATGATCTGCGCAGGCTTGGAGGGCCGAAGGGCCTGTTCCTGTGCTGTACTGTTCTTTGTTCTTTAATTTACGCTGGGTTTCTTTTCAGTGGGAGTTCAGAGACGAATCTCCCACATTCTGTGCACTGCAGAGGTCACCAGCGTGAATATCATTACAAATCGGTGGGGGGGGGGTTTATTCCTGCTGGAGAGGCTGGTAGCATAGCGCTGAACAGGGCACTGTGCAAGCACCGATCTGTCAGGACCGATTGCTGGCCAGCCCTGTGACCTCCGCATCGCCAGCCCTCTGCCCACCCCCCGCCCCCATGGCCTGATCCCTCCAACCATTCCTGGGCCAGCCCCGAACCCCCCCCTCCCAGTCTGCCCCAATCTCCAGCCCTCCTCCGATTCCCCGCAACAGTGCCGACCTACCCTCTCGCAGTCTGTCCCAATCGCTGGCTTCCCTACTTTTCCCACCGATCCCAAGAGTGGCAGCGGGACCCCCCTCCCAGCTGCTGGTATGCATGACTCAAATCTATCTTGGTGTAGTTTAGGCCTCTTGCTAATTTGCATAGAGGCCCTCTATTCCCGGAATGGGGTATTAATCAATCTGGGCTCCTTGGTTCACAATTAACTTATGGTCTCTACAGGTTCTCAGTGCGATCAAACGGGGTTCAAACGGGTGCAGCTCATTCAGAAAAGTATACTGCTTTTATGACACCCCAAATCTTCTAATCTGTTTAACTTCACTTCCACTTTATGCATGAGGCACTGGATAGGCTCAAAAGAATTTAGATGTCGCCTCAGGGTTCAAGTAAATCTTGGCTTTAGTCACTTTCATTTGGCCCAGTTCCTTCTGGAAAACATCTGAGTATCTGCATAGGAGCTCTTGGAAACCTCCATTCTGGACATTCAATATCTCCCGCCAGTCCAATTTTATCTGTTTCAACCAGTCTTGACCCATGGGACAAGGAGGAGTGATCTTGAGTCCACTCTCACGTTCCGTGATATCTTGACTCTGTCTGGACCATTTCTGCTTTGAAGGTAGCCCATTGTTCAGCTAGTTTTTCCCACCAACCTTTTGTTCCAGTCTCTCCAGCCCAGCTCCCTTCTTGCCCATTTGAAGTCGACTCTCCCCAGTTGATTATTTTCCTCTGGACTATCTATCTTCCTTTTTTATCACCACCCTAAACCTTACAATATAATGGTCACTGTTTCCTAAATGTTCCCCCTTCTGACACTTGATCTACTTGGCCCACCTCATTTCCATGAACCAGGTCCAACAGTGCATCCTTTCTTGTTGGACTGGACACACATATCACTGTAGAAAATTCTCCTGAACACAACCTGGGAACATTTGCCTCTCTCCATCCTTTACACTAACACTGGCCCAGTCTACACTCGGGCGATTAAATTCCCCTATTATCACTATCCTATCACACGGAATTAAGTACATGCACACATATTTTCAGAACATTGTGTATTTAAAATTGCTCAAGAGACCTGCATTGTCACACTGAGCTTACTAACCACACGAGGGCAGTGTCGATGTTAATCAGCGAAGTAGTTGTGGAGTTTGATCTTTTATCCTGAAGGTGAGATTCTAATCTCTGTGTGTAGTGTCAGTGAAGGTGGTGTCCTGGGTGGGGATCCTGAGAGGATTCTGATCTGTGCAGTTTAACAGACCCACATTCTGTTACCGTGGGTACACCTCGGGATTTGTTACTTCACAAATCGAGAAAGGGTCTTGTTGGAGGTGGTGATCTTTTCTTCAGAAACATTTATTTACATGCTAACTATTTACACAGCTTAAATAGGACCAAGACAGAGCAGGAGCTAGAGATACTTTACACTCAACTCCCTCCCTAACAGCACTGTGGGTGTACCTACACCACATGGACTGCAGCAGGTCAATAAGGCAGCTCACTGCCATCTTCCCATGGGCAATTAGGAATGGGCAATAAATGCTGGTTTAGCCAACAACACCCACATCCCATACTATTACAGTAAGAAGTTTAACAACACCAGGTTAAAGTCCAACAGGTTTATTTGGTAGCAAAAGCCACACAAGCTTTCGGAGCTCTTAGCCCCTTCCTAAGAGCTCCGAAAGCTTGTGTGGCTTTTGCTACCAAATAAACCTGTTGGACTTTAACCGGGTGTTGTTAAACTTCTTACTGTGTTTACCCCAGTCCAACGCCGGCATCTCCACATCATGCATACTATTACACACAGGGCAGGCAGTGGTGTGGTGGTACTGTCACTGGACTAGTAATCCAGAGACCCAGGATAATGCTTTTGGGACCTGTGTTTAAATCCTACCATGGCAAATGGTGAAATTTAAATTCAAAAATCTGGAATTAAAATGTCTAATGTTGACCATGAAACCATTGTCGGTTGTTGTAAAAACCCATCTGGTTCACTAATGTCCTTTAGGGAAGGAAATCTGCTGCCTTTACCTGGTCTGGCCTACATGTGACTCCAGACTCACAGCAATTTTGGGCAGCATGGTCGGTGCAGGCTTGGAGGGCTGAAGGGCCTGTTTGCTGTGCTGTAATTTTCTTTGTTCTTTGTTCAATGGGGTTGACTCTTAAGTGGCCACTTAGTTCAAGGGCAATTAGGGATGGGCAATAAGTGCTGGCCTTACCTATGATGCTCACATTGCAAGAATTAAAAAAAGCATTGCCCTACACCTCTCTGCAAAGCCTCTTCTCTGAAAGAGCAAGTGAAGGTCTACATCCTCATTTTTGGTGCATCCTGTTCCTGCTTCTTTTAGCCTTTCCCCAAGAGAGGTCAAAGATCTGTAACCTCCTCCTGTGGTCCTTGGAGTTATAGAATCATAGAATCCTACAGTGCAGAAAGAGGCCGCTCGGCCCATCGAGTCTGCACCAACCACAATCCCACCCAGGCCCTATCCCCATGTCCCTACATATTTACCCACTAATCCCTCTAACCTATGCATCCCGGGGCACTAAGGGGCAATTTAGAATGGCCAATCGACCTAGCCCGCACATCTTATAACTCCATTATATTGGAGTTGAATAGAGAACAGTTGCAGTGTCACTCATGAAACTGAATCAGATACTGAGACACCCGTTCCTGTGTCATTAACCTTTGGTCATCTTAGATGTGTTTGCTGGTTTGGCCTCAAAATCCTTCATTTGCTGCTCTGCAATGTTGCTGGGCTTCACTCAAGGCTTTTCCCACCGTGTTCTACTGTTTCTCTGTGGATGTAGTCACTGCTGCCACCTCCTGTTATCGTGGGTTTATCTGGGGATTTGTTTGCTCCTACCTCTAGATTGAATCTTGCTGGAACCAGTGGTCTTTTGTTCAAAAGCATTTGTTTACATGCTGACTATTTACAAAGCTGATAAAATATCAAGACATCGGGGGGAATTCCCCCATAGCATTTCTAAGTGTCATAACAGCAAGAATAATGGAGTGATCCACATCGGTCTCTCAGGCGTGCCCCGCGCTGCAACCCTCCCACACTTGTTTGGAGAGTTGGGAGTTTCACGCTGGTATTGGGTGGGGCCTAAACACGCCCCTGAGCCTGGCTTCTGAGCACTTGGGTGCCGTTTCGCAAGGGCGCCCTGATCTCAGTGTGTACTGGGAGATCCCCTCACTTTCACCACAGACATCAGGACCCCCACCCCCACTACTTTGGCGGCATGTTCCCCCATCCCCTCCCCGACACAGATCACTGGCATCGGGGCATCGAGGACCCTTCTGATCAACCCCCGCCTGACCGCCCCCCCAACCCCCCTCCCCACCGTTTCACCTATCCTCTTCAGGACCCCTACTTGCCTCCAGTCAAAACTTCCTTCGCAATTCACCACTGTACGACATTGTTCCACTGGAGCAAGCTGAGAGGGAGTGATTGGAGGCAGCAGTGCTGGTGAGAGATTCATTGAATTGTTTATTTATTTAATTAGTCAGCTAGTGTGTGTTTTATTTTGGCCTTTACTTTTGCAGTAGGATTTTAAGTTTAAAGTGAAAACTGGAAGTGGGCTGCTAAGGAGTCTGGGAAGGGTTTTTATTTTAACTTTAAAAGTCAGTTACCTGGGAGGTTCCCCCTCATTGTTCCACTGGAGCAAGCTGAGAGGGAGTGATTGGAGGCAGCAGTGCTGGTGAGAGATTCATTGAATTGTTTATTTATTTAATTAGTCAGCTAGTGTGTGTTTTATTTTGGCCTTTACTTTTGCAGTAGGATTTTAAGTTTAAAGTGAAAACTGGAAGTGGGCTGCTAAGGAGTCTGGGAAGGGATTTTTAAGCACGTGAAGTATAAAAGGTAGGCTGCAGTATACAGCGGGCAGCGTCGGGAGCGGGCAGTGTAGTGTGTGGGAAGCAGAGTGTGAGCTATAAGGCTTTGGCTCACAGGGCTTAGGCAGAAAGGGCAAGCAGGGGCGAGTTTAATTCATTTTTGCTGTTTCTACCTGGTACTGGCAAGGTATCTAGAGGGGATGGGTGTGCAGGCAGTTCTATGTTCCTCTTGCACTATGTTTGAGGTGAGGGACTCCGTCAGTGTCCCTGCTGATTACACCTGTGGGAAGTGCACCCATCTGCAGCTCCTCCAAAACCGTGTTAGGGAACTGGAGCTGGAGTTGGATGAACTTAGGATCATTAGGGACGCAGAGGTGGCCATAGACAGAAGCTTTAGGAATACAGTTACTCCGAGGAATGAAAACAGATGAGTGACGGTGAGAGGGGCTGGGAGGAAGCAGTCCGTGCAGGGATCCCCGGTGGTCGTTCCCCTTAGCAACAAGTATTCCGCTTTGGATACGGTTGAGGGGGATGACATACCAGTGGTGAGCCGCAGTGAGAGGATCTCCAGCACTGTGTCCGTCTCTGTGGCTTGGGAGGGTATCATAGAAGAATCATAGAAACCCTACAGTGCAGAAGGAGGCCATTCGGCCCATCGAGTCTGCACCGACCACAATCCCACCCAGGCCCTACCCCCACATATTTACCCGCTAATCCCTCTAACCTACGCATCTCAGAACTCTAAGGGGCAATTTTTAACCTGGCCAATCAACCTAACCCGCACATCTTTGGACTGTGGGAGGAAACCGGAGCACCCGGAGGAAACCCACGCAGACACGAGGAGAATGTGCAACTCCACACAGACAGTGACCTGAGCCGGGAATCGAACCCGGGACCCTGGAGCTGTGAAGCAGCAGTGCTAACCACTGTGCTACCGTGCCGCCCCTAACCACTGTGCTACCGTGCCGCCCCTAACCACTGTGCTACCGTGCCGCCCCTAACCACTGTGCTACCGTGCCGCCCCTAGGGGCAGAGCGGGAGGGCAATAGTTATTGGGGACTCGTTAGTTAGAGGGATAGATAGGAGGTTCTGTGGCAGCAAAAGAGACTCACGGATGGTATGTTGCCTACCGGATGCCAAGGTCCGTGACGTCTCAGACCATGTTTTCCGGATTCTGAAGGGGGAGGGGAAACAGTCACAAGTCGTGGTACACATTGGTACCAATGACATAGGTAAGAGAAGGGACGGGGATTTAAAGCAGGAATTTCTGGAGCTGGGCTGGAAGCTGAGAGCCAAGACGAAACATGTGGTCATCTCTGGTATGTTGCCGGTGCCACGTGATAGCGAGTTGAGGAACAGGGAGAGAGTGCAGTTAAACATGTGGTTGCAGGGATGGTGTAGGAGGGAGGGCTTCAGATACGTGGATAATTGGAACACATTCTGGGGAAGGTGGGACCTGTACAAACAGGACGGGGTGCACCTGAACCAGAGGGGCACCACTATCCTAGGAAGGAAATTTGTTACGGCTCTTCAGGGGGGTTTAAACTAACTTGTCAGGGGAGTGGGAAAAGGAGTTGTAGTCCAGAAGTCAGTGAGGGTGGTGAGGTATTGGGGAAGGTATCAGGGTCAAGGGTGGGTACCGGTAGACAGGAAGGTGGGTTGAAGTGTGTCTACTTCAATGCAAGGAGCATCCGGAACAAGGTAGATGAACTTGGGGCGTGGATTGGTACTTGGGACTACGATGTTGTGGCCATTACGGAGACGTGGGTGGAACAAGGACAAGAATGGTTGTTGGACGTTCCGGGGTATAGATGTTTCACTAAGTGTAGGGAAGCTGGTAAAAGAGGTGGAGGAGTGGCATTGTTAATCAAGGATAGTTTAATGGCTGCGGAAAGGCACTTCGAGGGGGATCTGCACACTGAGGTAATATGGGCTGAGGTTAGAAATAGGAAAGGAGCGGTCACGTTGTTAGGAGTTTACTATAGGCCCCCAAATAGTAATAGAGATGTGAAGGAAGAAATTGCTAAGCAGATTATGGATATGTGTGGGGGTCACAGGGTAGTTGTCATGGGGGACTTTAACTTTCCAAATATTGATTGGAACCTTTGTAGGTCAAATAGTTCGGCTGGGGCAGTTTTTGTGCAGTGTGTGCAGGAGGGTTTCCTGACACAATATGTGGATAGGCCGACAAGAGGTGAGGCCACATTGGATTTGATACTGGGAAATGAACCGGGCCAAGTGTTAGATTTGGTTGTGGGAGAGCACTTTGGAGATAGTGACCACAATTCGGTGTCTTTTGTTATTGCAATGGAGAGGGATAGGGCCGTACGGCAGGGCAAGGTTTACAATTGGGGGAGAGGTAATTATGATGCGATTAGGCAAGAATTAGGGGGCATAAGTTGGGAACAGAAACTGTCAGAGAAAGGAACTGATGAAAAGTGGAACTTTTTCAAGGAACAAATACTAGATGTCCTTGATAGGTATGTCCCTGTCAGGCAGGGAGGAAATGGCCGAGTGAGGGAACGATGGTTCACGAAAGAGGTGAAATGTCTTGTGAAAAGGAAGAGGGAAGCTTATGTAGGGATGAGGAAGCAAGGTTCAGATGGCTCGATTGAGGGTTACAAGTTAGCAAGGAATGACTGAAAAAGGGGCTTAGGAGAGCTAGGAGGGGAAACGAGAAGTCCTTGGCAGGTCGGATCAAGGAAAACCCCAAGGCTTTTTACTCTTATGTGAGGAATAAAAGAATGACCAGGGTGAGGTTAGGGCCGGTCAAGGACAGTAGTGGGAACTTGTGTATGGAGTCAGTAGAGATAGGTGAGGTGATGAATGAATACTTTTCTTCAGTGTTCACCAAGGAGAGGGGCCATGTTTTTGAGGAAGAGAAGGTGTTACAGGCTAATAGGCTGGAGGAAATAGATGTTTGGAGGGAGGATGTCCTGGCAGTTTTGAATAAACTGAAGGTCGATAAGTCCCCTGGGCCTGATGAAATGTATCCTAGGATTCTTTGGGAGGCAAGGGATGAGATTGCAGAGCCTTTGGCTTTGATCTTTGGGTCCTCGCTGTCCACGGGGATGGTGCCAGAGGACTGGAGAATGGCGAATGTTGTTCCTCTGTTTAAGAAAGGGAATAGAAATGACCCTGGTAATTATAGACCGGTTAGTCTTACTTCGGTGGTTGGTAAATTGATGGAAAAGGTCCTTAGGGATGGGATTTACGACCATTTAGAAAGATGCGGATTAATCTGGGATAGTCAGCACGGATTCGTGAAGGGCAAGTCGTGCCTCACAAATTTGATTGAATTTTTTGAGGAGGTAACTAAGTGTGTTGATGAAGGTAGGGCAGTTGATGTCATATACATGGATTTTAGTAAGGCGTTTGATAAGGTCCCCCATGGTCGGCTTATGATGAAAGTGAGGAGGTGTGGGATAGAGGGAAAGTTGGCCGATTGGATAGGTAACTGGCTGTCTGATCGAAGACAGAGGGTGGTGGTGGATGGAAAATTTTCGGATTGGAGGCAGGTTGCTAGCGGAGTGCCACAGGGATCAGTGCTTGGTCCTCTGCTCTTTGTGATTTTTATTAATGACTTAGAGGAGGGGGCTGAAGGGTGGATCAGCAAATGGAGTTTAACCCTGATAAATGTGAGGTGATTCATTTTGGTAGGACTAATTTAAATGTGGATTACAGGGTCAAAGGTAGGGTTCTGAAGACTGTGGAGGAACAGAGAGATCTTGGGGTTCATATCCACAGATCTCTAAAGGTTGCCACTCAAGTGGATAGAGCTGTGAAGAAGGCCTATAGTGTGTTAGCTATTGATCAACAGTTCCAACGCGCCACAGCGAAAAACCGCACCGACCTCCTCAGAAGACAAACACGGGACACAGTGGACAGAGTACCCTTCGTTGTCCAGTACTTCCCCGGAGCGGAGAAGCTACGGCATCTCCTCCGGAGCCTTCAACATGTCATTGATGAAGACAAACATCTCGCCAAGGCCATCCCCACACCCCCACTTCTTGCCTTCAAACAACCGCACAACCTCAAACAGACCATTGTCCGCAGCAAACTACCCAGCCTTCAGGAGAACAATGACCATGGCACCACACAACCCTGCCACAGCAACCTCTGCAAGACGTGCCGGATCATCGACACGGATGCCATCATCTCACGTGAGAACACCATCCACCAGGTACACGGTACATACTCTTGCAACTTGGCCAACGTTGTCTACCTGATACGCTGCAAGAAAGGATGTCCCGAGGCATGGTACATTGGGGAAACTATGCAGACGCTGCGACAACGGATGAATGAACACCGCTCGACAATCACCAGGCAAGACTGTTCTCTTCCTGTTGGGGAGCACTTCAGCGGTCACGGGCATTCGGCCTCTGATATTCGGGTAAGCGTTCTCCAAGGCGGCCTTCGCGACACACGACGGTGTAGAGTCGCTGAGCAGAAACTGATAGCCAAGTTCCGCACACACGAGGACGGCCTCAACCAGGATATTGGGTTCATGTCACACTATTTGTAACCCCCACAGAGTTCCACTGGCTGTCTTGTCTGGAGACAATACACATCTTTTTAGCCTGTCTTGATGCTCTCTCCACTCACGTTGTTTTGTTTCTTAAAGACTTGATTAGTTGTAAGTATTCGCATTCCAACCATTATTCATGTAAATTGAGTTTGTGTCTTTATATGCTCTGTTTGTGAACAGAATTCCCACTCACCTGAAGAAGGGGCTTGCAGCTCCGAAAGCTTGTGTGGCTTTTGCTACCAAATAAACCTGTTGGACTTTAACCTGGTGTTGTTAAACTTCTTATTGTGTTTACCCCAGTCCAACGCCGGCATCTCCACATCTTAGCTTTTATTAACAGGGGGTTGGAGTTTAAGAGCCGTGGGGTTATGCTGCAACTGTACAGGACCTTGGTGAGACCACATTTGGAATATTGTGTGCAGTTCTGGTCACCTCACTATAAGAAGGATGTGGAAGCGCTGGAAAGAGTGCAGAGGAGATTTACCAGGATGCTGCCTGGTTTGGAGGGTAGGTCTTATGAGGAAAGGTTGAGGGAGCTAGGGCTGTTCTCTCTGGAGCGGGGGAGGCTGAGGGGAGACTTAATAGAGGTTTATAAAATGATGAAGGGGATAGATAGAGTGAAGGTTCAAAGACTATTTCCTCGGGTGGATGGAGCTATTACAAGGGGGCATAACTATAGGGTTCATGGTGGGAGATATTGGAAGGATATCAGAGGTAGGTTCTTTACGCAGAGAGTTGTTGGGGTGTGGAATGGACTGCCTGCAGTGATAGTGGAGTCAGACACTTTAGGAACATTTAAGCGGTTATTGGGTAGGCACATGGAGCACACCAGGATGATAGGGAGTGGGATAGCTTGATCTTGGTTTCAGATAAAGCTCGGCACAACATCGTGGGCCGAAGGGCCTGTTCTGTGCTGTACTGTTCTATGTTCTATCTCCCTCCTACCATAAAACCTCCCCCTCCACATAGCTCCCCTTGTCCCCCCATTCAAGCCCAACCCCCTTGGCTCTGCCCCTGGCACATTGGAGGTACCAACTGGCAACACCGGGCTGTCCAGTAGCCACTACCAGGTGAGCCCCGCCAGGTGGGCACTGCCCAATGGGCCCCGCCTGGCCATGCCAACGACCACCCAGGGGCTTCAATGACCTCCGAGCCCCTGGCATGGCCATCATGCCAGGTCTCCGCTAGTGGAAACCAGTAGTGGTTCTCACTGGGCGGCACGTTAGCACAGTGGTTAGCACTGCTGCTTCACCGCTCCAGGGATCTGGGTTCGATTCCAGGCTTGGGTCACTGTCTGTGTGGAGTTTGCACATTCTCCTCGTGTCTGCGTGGGTTTCCTCCGGGTGCTCTGGTTTCCTCCCACAGTCCAAAGATGTGCGGGTTAGGTTGATTGGCCATGCTAAAAAATTGCCCTTAGTGTCCTGAGATGCGTAGGTTAGAGGGATTAGTGGGTAAAATATGTAGGGATATGGGGGTAGGGCCTGGGTGGGATTGTGGTCGGTGCAGACTCGATGGGCCGAATGGCCTCTTTCTGTACTGTAGGGTTTCTATGATTTCTATGATTTCCTATCGTGGCGTGCCCAAAGGCCAGTGAGTTCCGTGCTCTGGGATTCAAATGAGCTATGCATATTTAAATTCTATTTTAAATATGCTAATCGGCCTCACATCGTTTCTGGGTGCAATTCGGTTCGTGCCCTTAGAAAGGGGCTGGGGAATCGCAAACTTTTTGGCATCGGGTGAAATTAATTTTCAGGCCTGCATGCTATTCTCCTGAACCTGCATGATCTACTAACAGCACGGCGAGGTGGCCTAGCTGGAGTTACTCCCTGGGATACTTCACACTCAACCCCTCTCAATCAGTGACATCACTGTGATATAGCTATTTATGGACATGCTCAGTAGCTATGATTAGAGTTAACCCTTTATTCCACAATATCTCGATTGATTAAATGACTCATCAAGGAAACTCTTTCAAGATATCCAAATTATTCTTCTGCAACAACCCCCCCCCACACACCTCCCCCCAACCCCCGAATTAGATCATCCCACTGTGAAGTGCATGGGCTGTTTGTCAATGTTAAAGGTGCTATGTAATTGCGAAGTTATTACTGCAATAAGGTTCATCCAAGTTAGTGTGTTGGACTGTGACGATGTGTATGTGGACATGAAAACATAGTGTGGGAATGCATGTTTTTTTCCTTTGACCTAGATGGTGTTGGAGCTGCACTCACCCAAGCAAGTGGAGAGTGTTCCGGACACACTCCTGATTTATGCCTTGCAGATGGCGAACAGGCTTCCAGGAGTCAGGAGGTGAGTTACTTGCTGCAGGACTCCTAGCCTCTCATCTGCTCTGACCACAGTATTTATATAGCTGGTCCAGTTCAGGTTCTGGTCAATAGTAATCCCCAGCATGTTGATAGTGGGGGATTCAATGATGGTAATACATTGAATGTCAAGGGGAGATGGTTAGATTCTCTCTTGTAGGAGATGGTCATTGCCTGGCATTTGTGTGGTGCAAGTGTTCCTTGCCATTTATCAGCTGAAGCATGGATATTGTCCAGGTCTTGCTGCATTTGGACTGCTTCAATATCTGATGAGTAGCGAATAGTGATGAACATTGTGCAGTCACCAGTGAACATCCCGACTACTGACCTTATAATGGAAGGAAGGTCATTGATGAAGCAGCTGAAGATGGTTGGGTCTTGGACACTCCCCTGAGGAGCTCCTGCAGTGATGTCTTGGAGCTGAGATGATTGACCTCCAACCACCACAACCATCTTCCTTTATGCTGGTTATGACTCCAACTGCTGGAGAGTTTTCCCCCTGATTCCCATTGACTCCAGTTTTGCGAGGGCTCCTTGATGCCACACTTGGTCAAATGCTGCCTTGATGTCAAGGGCAGTCACTCTCACCTCACCTCTGGAGTTCTGCTCTTTTGTCCATGTTTGAACCAAGACTTTAATGAGGTCAGGATGACTGAACTTGGCCAGTGGAGGATTAACCATTAGGCTGAGTAGGCTTAAGCCTAGGGGCCTGGAAGGGAGGGGGGCCCGAGAGCAAAATAAATCACTAACTGTTCAGGTGAGCGTTCATTTTCGGCACTGAAGAGGATCAAAATCTATTTGCTCTCAACAATGAGCGATGAGAAACTTAGTCATCTGGCACTCATGCACATTGAATCAGACATGCTTCGATCTGTTGATTTACATGCTGTTATCGACACTTTTGTAAACCAAAAAACACGGAAGCTTTTTAAAGTACAAATGTAAAGAAAATGAAAAATAAATGAATAAAAGGGTTGTAATTGATTCATATAATTTTATGATATTATACATGTAGTACATTCTACATAGTACAATGATCTAAATTATCTAACGTCACTTAACGTCACTTTATTCTATTCAATGAAGGGTGGAGCAGGGGGCAAGGTCAGGGGGCCTTACTAAAGCTCAGCCTAGGGGTCCGGGTGGTAGTTAATCCGCCACTGAACCTGGCAGAACCCAAACTGAGCATCAGTGAGCAGGTTATTGCTGAGTAAGTGGTGTTTGATACCACTGTTGATGAGCCCTTCCATCATTTTACTGACGATCGAGAGTAAACTCGTGGGGTGGTAATTAGCCGGATTTGATTTGTCCTGTTTCTTATGTACAGGACATGCCTGCATAATTTTCCACATTGCCAGGTGGATGCCAGTATTGGAGCTATAATGGAACAGCTTGTCTAGGGGCACTTGTGTTTTGGAGCACAAGTAGGAGCTGGCGGTGCAGTGGTCACTGGGCTACTAATCAGGAGACCCAGGATAGTGCTCTGGGGACCTGGGTTCGAATCGCACCACAGCAGATGGTGAAATTTGAATAAAATCTGGAATTCAAAGTCTAATGATGAAACCATTGTGGATTGTTGTAAAAAACCCACTGCATTCATCCATGCTGTATTCCATCACACTATTGACTTGTGCTTTGTAGATGGTGGAAAGGCTTTGAGGAATCAGGAGGTGAGTTACTTGCCACAGAACCATGTGGAAGTAGTTAGGCCGAGGAGACTGCTCAGAGGAACTACTGCAGTGATGTCCTGGGGCTGAGATGATTGACCTACAACAATTACAACTATCTTCCTTTGTACTGGATATGACTCCATCCAGCGGAGGGCTTTCTGCCTGATTCTCATTGACCCCAGTTTTCTAAAGCATCATGGACCACGTGGTCAAATGCTGCCTTACTGTCACTGCTGCACTGTCAGAGGGTCAGTACTGAGAGAGTATTACACTCTCAGAGGGTCAGTACTGAGAGAGTATTACACTCTCAGAGGGTCAGTACTGAGGAGGTGCTGCACTGTCAGAGGGTCAGTTTTGAGGGAGTGCTGCACTGTCAGAGGCTCAGTTCTGAGGGAATGCTGAAATGTCAGAGGGTCAGTACAGGGGGAGTGCTGCTCTGCCAGAGGGTCAGTATTAAGTGCTGCACTGTCAGAATGTCAGTATAGAGGGAGTGCTGTACTGTCAGAGGGTCAGTACTGAGGGAGCAATGCACTGTCAGAGGGTTAGTAGAGTCATAGAGGATTACAGCATGGAAACATGCCCTTCGGCCCAATTTGTTCATGCCGCCCCTCCTTTAACCCCTAAGCTAGTCCCAATTGCCTGCATTTGGCCCATATCCCTCTATACCCATCTTACCCATGTAACTGTCTAAACGCTTTTTAAAAAACAAAATTGTACCTGCATCTATGTCTGGCAGCTTGTTCCAGACACTCACTGCCCTCTGTATGATAAAATTGCCCCTCTGGACCTTTTTGTATCTCTCCCCTCTCACCTTAAACCTATGTCTTCTCGTTTTACACTCCTCTATCTTTGGGAAAAGATATTGACTATCTAGCTGATCTATGCCCCTCATTATTTTATACCCATAAGCCTCCTATGCTCCAGAGAAAAAAGTCCCAGTCTATCCAGCCTCTCCTGATAACTCAAACCATCAAGTCCCGGTAGCATCCTAGTAAATCTTTTCTGCATTCTTTCTAGTTTAATAATATCCTTTCTATAATAGGGTGACCAGAACTGTACACAGTTTTCCAAGTGTGGCCATACCAATGTCTTGTACAACTTCAACAAGACGTCCCAACTCCTGTATTCAATGTTCTGACCAATGAAACCAAGCATGCCGAATGCCTTCTTCACCACTCTGTCCACCTGTGACTCCACTTTAAGGAGCTCTGAACCTGTACCCCGAGATCTCTTTGTTCCATAACTCTCCCCAACACCCTACCGTTAACTGAGTAAGTCCTGCCCTGGTTCGATCGACCAAAATGCATCACCTCGCATTTATCTAAATTAAACTCCATCGGTCATTCGTCAGCCCACTGGGCCAATTGATCAAGATCCCGTTGCAATCCGAGATAACATTCTTCCCTATCCACTATGCCACCAATCTTCGTGACATCAGCAAACTTACTAACCATGCCTACTAAATTCTCATCCAAATCATTAATATAAATGACAAATAACAGTACTGAGGGAGTACTGCACGGTCAGAGGGTCAGTACTGACCTTAAAGAGGTCTATAAAATAATGAGGGGCATAGACAAGGTAGATAGTCAATATCTTTTCCCAAAGGTAGGTTTAAGGTGAGAGGGGAAGAGATACAAAACTGTCCAGAGGGGCAATTTTTTCACACAGAGGGTGGTGAGTGTCTGGAACAAGCTGCCAGAGGTAGTAGTAGAGGCGGGTACAATTTTATCTTTTAAAAAGCATTTAAACAGTTACATGGGTAAGATGGGTATAGAGGGATATGGGCCAAATGCGGGCAATAGGGACGAGCTTCGGGGTTTTTAAAAAAAAAGGCGACATGGACAAGTTGGGCCGAAGGGCCTGTTTCCATGCTGTAAACCTCTGAGTGCTGCACTGTCAGAGGGTCAGTACTGAGGGAGTGCTGCACTGTCACAGGGGCAGTACTGAGGGAGTGCCGCACTGTCAGATGGTCAGTACTGAGGGAGTGCTGCACTGTCAGAGGGTCAGTACTGAGGGAGTGCTGCACTGTCACAGGGGCAGTACTGAAGGAGTGCCGCACTGTCAGATGGTCAGTACTGAGGGAGTCCTGCACTGTCAGAGGGTCAGCACTGAGGGAGTGCTGCACTGTCAGAGGGTCAGTACTGAGGGAGTGCTGCACTGTCAGAGGGTCAGTACTGAGGGAGTGCTGCACTGTCAGATGGTCAGTATTGAGGGAGTGCTGCACTGTCAGATGGTCAGTATTGAGGGAGTGCTGCACTGTCAGGGGGTCAGTACTGAGGGAGTGCTGTACTGTCAGAGGGTCAGCACTGAGGGAGTGCTGCACTGTCAGAGGGTCAGTACTGAATGAGTGCTGCACTGTCAGAGGGTCAGTACTGGGGGAGGGCTGCACTGTCCAAGGGTCAGAACTGAGGGAGTGCTGCACTGTCAGAGGGTCAGTACTGAGGGAGTGCTGCACTGTCAGAGGGTCAGTACTGAGGGAGTGCTGCACTGTCAGAGGGTCAGTACTGAGGGAGGGCTGCACTGTCAGAGGGTCAGTACTGAGGGAGGGCTGCACTGTCAGAGGGTCAGTACTGAGGGAGTGCTGTACTGTCAGATGGTCAGCACTGAGAGAGTGCTGCACTGTCAGGGGGTCAGTACTGAGGGAGTGCTGCACTGTCAGATGGTCAGCACTGAGGGAGTGCTGCACTGTCAGAGGGTCAGTACTGAGGGAGTGCTGCACTGTCAGATGGTTAGCACTGAGGGAGTGCTGCACTGTCAGATGGTCAGCACTGAGGGAGTGCTGCACTGTCAGATGGTCAGTATTGAGGGAGTGCTGCACTGTCAGATGGTCAGTATTGAGGGAGTGCTGCACTGGCAGGGGGTCAGTACTGAGGGAGTGCTGTACTGTCAGAGGGTCAGCACTGAGGGAGTGCTGCACTGTCAGAGGGTCAGTACTGAATGAGTGCTGCACTGTCAGAGGGTCAGTACTGAGGGAGGGCTGCACTGTCAGAGGGTCAGTACTGAGGGAGTGCTGCACTGTCACAGGGTCAGTACTGAGGGAGTGCCGCACTGTCAGAGGGTCAGTATTGAGGGAGTGCTGCACTGTCAGAGAGTCAGTACTGAGGGAGTGCTGCACTGTCAGAGGGTCAGTACTGAGGGAGCGCTGTACTGTCAGAGGGTCAGTATTGAGGGAGTGCTGCACTGTCAGAGAGTCAGTATTGAGGGAGTGCTGCACTGTCAGAGGGTCAGTGCTGAGGGAGTGCTGCACTGTCAGAGGGTCAGCACTGAGGGAGTGCTGCGCTGTCAGAGGGTCAGTACTGAGGGAGTGCTGCGCTGTCAGAGGGTCAGTACTGAGGGAGTGCTGTGCTGTCAGAGGGTCAGTACTGAGGGAGTGCTGCACTGTCAGAGGGTCAATACTGAGGGAGTGCTGCACTGTCAGAGGGTCAATACTGAGGGAGTGCTGCACTGTCAGAGGGTCTGCACTGAGGGAGTGCTGCATTGTCAGAGGGTCAGTACTGAGGGAGTGCTGTACTGTCAGATGGTCAGCACTGAGGGAGTGCCGCACTGTCAGAGGGTCAGTACTGAGGGAGTGCTGTACTGTCAGATGGTCAGCACTGAGAGAGTGCTGCACTGTCAGAGGGTCAGTACTGAGGAAGTGCTGTACTGTCAGAGGGTCAGTACTGAGGGAGTGCCGCACTGTCAGAGGGTCAGTACTGAGGGAGGGCTGCACTTTCAGAGGGTCAGTACTGAGGGAGTGCTGCACTGTCAGAGGGTCAGTATTGAGAGAGTGCTGCACTGTCAGAGGGTCAGTACTGAGGGAGCGCTGTACTGTCAGAGGGTCAGTACTGAGGGAGCGCTGTACTGTCAGAGGGTCAGTATTGAGGGAGTGCTGCACTGTCAGATAGTCAGTATTGAGGGAGTGCCGCACTGTCAGAGGGTCAGTACTGAGGGAGTGCTGCACTGTCAGAGGGTCAGTACTGAGGGAGTGCTGTACTGTCAGAGGGTCAGTACTGAGGGAGTGCTGCACTGTCAGAGGGTCAGTACTGAGGGAGTGCTGCACTGTCAGAGGGTCAGTACTGAGGGAGGGCTGCACTGCAGAGGGTCAGTACTGAGGGAGTGCTGCACTGTCAGATGGTCAGTACTGGGGGAGTGCTGCACTGTCAGAGGGTCACTGCTGAGGGAGTGCTGCACTGTCAGAGGATCAGTGCTGAGGGAGTGCTGCTCTGTCAGAGGGTCAGTACTGAGGGAGTGCCGCACTGTCAGAGGGTCAGTACTGAGGGGGTGCGGCACTGTCAGAGGGTCAGTACTGAGGGAGTGCTGTACTGTCAGAGGGTCAGTACTGAGGGAGGGCTGCACTGTCAGAGGGTCAGTACTGAGGGAGTGCTGCACTGTCAGAGGGTCATTACTGAGGGAGTGCTGCACTGTCAGAGGGTCAGTACTGAGGGAGTGCTGCACTGTCAGAGGGTCAGTATTGAGGGAGTGCTGCACTGTCAGAGGGTCAGTACTGAGAGAGTGCTGCACTGTCAGAGGGTCAGTACTGAGGGAGTACTGCATTGTCTGAGGGTCAGTACTGAGGGAGTGCTGCACCGTCAGAAGGTCAGTACTGAGGAAGTGCTGCTCTGAAAGAGGGTCAGTGTTGAGGGAGTGCTGCACTGTCAGAGGTTCAGTACTGAGGGAGTGACGCACTGTCAGAAGGTCAGTACTGAGGGAGTACTGCACTGTTTGAGGGTCAGTATTGAGGGAGTGCTGCACTGTTTGAGGATCAGTACTGAGGGAGTGCAGCACTGTCAGAGGGTCAGTACTGAGGGAGTACTGCACTGTTTGAGGGTCAGTATTGAGGGAGTGCTGCACTGTTTGAGGATCAGTGCTGAGGGAGTGCAGCACTGTCAGAGGGTCAATAATGAGGGAATGTTGCACTGTCAAGGGGTCAGTATTGAGCGGGTACTGCACTGTCAGAGGCTAAGTATTGCGGGAGTGCTGCTCTGTTTGAGGGTCTGTCCTGAGGCAATGTTGCACTGTCAGAGGGTCAGTATTGAGGCAGAGCTGCACTGGCAGAGGGTCTGCACTGAGGGAGTGCTGCACTGTTAGAGTGTTGGAACTGAGAGAGTGCTGTACCGTCAACGGGTCAGTGCTGAGGGAGTGCTGTACTGTCAGTGGGCCAGTACCGTGGGAGTGTTGCACTGTCAGAGGGTTGATACTGAGGCAGTGTTTCATTACACAGGGTCAGTACTGAGGGAGTGCTGTATTGTCAACGGTCATTGCTGAGGCTGTGCTGCACTGTCCCAGGGCCAGCACTGAGAGTGTGCCGCACTGTCAGATAGTCAATACTGAGGAAGGCTGCAATGTCTGAGGTTCAATACTGAAGGAGTGCTGCACTCTCAGAGGGTCAGTACAGAGTGAGTGCTGCACTGTCAGAGGGTCAATACTGAGGGAGTGCTGCACTCTCAGAGGGTCAGTACAGAGTGAGTGCTGCACTGTCAGAGGGTCAGTATTGTGGGAGTGCTGCACTGTCAGAGGGTCAGTACTGAGGGAGTGCTGCACTGTCAGAGGGTCAGTGCTGAGGGAGTGCTGCACTGTCAGATGGTCATTACTGAGGGAGTGCTGCACTGTCAGATGGTCAGTAATGAGGGAGTGTTGCACTGCAACAGGGTCATTATTGAGAGACTGGTGCGCTGTTAGAGTGTCAGTACAGAGGGACTGCTGCTCTGTGAGACGGTCAGTGCAGAGAGAGTGCTGCACTGTCAGAGGGTCAGTGCAGAGAGAGTGCTGCACTGTCAGAGGGTCAGTGCAGAGAGAGTGCTGCACTGTCAGAGGGTCAGAAATGGGGGAATGTTGCACTGTCAGAGGGTCAGAAATGGGGGAATGTTGCACTGTCAGAGGGTCGGTAATGAAAGAACGTTGCATTGTCAGGGGGCCAGTATTGAGCGGGTACTGCACTATCAGAGGTTACGTATTTAGGGAGTGCTGCACTGTTTGAGGGTCAGTCCTGAGGGAGTGCTGCACTGTCAGAGGGTCAGTGTTGAGGGAGTGCTGCACTGTCAGAGGGTCAGTACTGAGAGAGTGCTGCACTGCTGGAGGGTCAGTACTGAGGCAATGTTGCACTGTCAGAGGGTCAGTACTGAGGGAGTGCTGCACTGTCAGAGGGTCAGTACTGAGGGAGTGCTGCACTGTCAGAGGGTCAGTACTGAGGGAGTGCTGCACTGTCAGAGGGTTAGTACTTAGGAAGTGCTGCACTGTCAGAGGGACAGTATTGAGGGAGTGCTGCACTGTCAGAGGGTCAGTACTTAGGAAGTGCTGCACTGTCAGAGGGACAGTATTGAGGGAGTGCTGCACTGTCAGAGGGTCAGTACTGAGGGAGTGCCGCACTGTCAGAGGGTCAGTACTGAGGGAGTGCTGCACTGTTAGAGGGTCAGTACTGAGGGAGTGCTGCACTGTCAGGGGGTCAGCACTGAGGGAGTGCCGCACTGTCAGAGGGTCAGTACTGAGGGAGTGCTGCACTGTCAGAGGGTCAGTACTGAGGGAGCGCTGCACTGTCAGAGGGTCAGTACTGAGGGAGTGCTGCACTGTCAGGGGGTCAGAACTGAGGGAGTGCCGCACTGTCAGAGGGTCAGTACTGAGGGAGTGCTGCACTGTCAGAGGGTCAGTACTGAGGGAGCGCTGCACTGTCAGAGGGTCAGTACTGAGGGAGTGCTGCACTGTCAGAGGGTCAGTACTGAGGGAGTGCTGCACTGTCAGGGGGTCAGAACTGAGGGGTGCTGCACTGTTAGAGGGTTTTAACTGAGGGAGGGCTGCACTGTCAGCGGGTCAGTACTGAGCGAGTGCTGCACAGTCAGCGGGTCAGTACTGAGGGAGTGCCGCACTGTGAGAGGTTCAGGAACGAAGGAATGTTGCACTGTCAGAGGGTCAGTACTGAGGGAGTGCTGCACTGTCAGAGGGTCAGTACTGAGGGAGTGCTGCACTGTCAGAGGGTCAGTACTGAGGGAGTGCTGCACTATCAGAGGGTCAGTACTGAGGGAGTGCTGCACTATCAGAGGGTCAGTACTGAGGGAGTGCTGCACTGTCAGAAGGCCAGTACTGAGGGAGTGCTGCACTGTCAGATGGTCAGTGATGAGGGAGTGCTGCACTGTCAGTACTGAGGGAGTGCTGCACTGTCAGAGGGTCAGTACTGAGGGAGTGCTGCACTGTCAGAGGGTCAGTACTGAGGGAGTGCTGCACTGTTCGAGGGTCAGTGCTGAGGGAGTGCTGCACTGTCAGAGGGTCAGTACTGAGGGAGTGCTGCACTGTCAGAGGGTCAGTACTGAGGGAGTGCTGCACTGTCAGAGGGTCAGTACTGAGGGAGTACGGCATAGTCAGAGGGTCAGTACTGAGGGAGTGCTGCACTGTCTGAGGGTCAGTGTTGAGGGAGTGCTGCTCTGTCAGAGGGTCAGTACTGAGGGAGTGCTGCACTGTCAGAGGGTCAGTACTGAGTGAGTGCTGCACTGTCAGAGGGTCAGTACTGAGGGAGTACGGCATAGTCACAGGGTCAGTACTGAGGGAGTACTGCACTGTCTGAGGGTCAGTGTTGAGGGAGTGCTGCTCTGTCAGAGGGTCAGTACTGAGGGAGCGCTGCACTGTCTGAGGGTCAGTGTTGAGGGAGTGCTGCACTGTCAGAGGGTCAGTACTGAGGGAGTGCTGCACTATCAGAGGGTCAGTACTGAGGGAGTGCTGCACTGTCAGAGGGCCAGTGCTGGGGAAGTGCTGCACTGTCAGAGGGTCAGGACTGAGGGAGTGCTGCACTATCAGAGGGTCAGTACTGAGGGAGTGCTGCACTGTCAGAGGGTCAGTACTGAGGGAGTGCTGCACTGTCAGAGGGTCAGTACTGAGGGAGTGCTGCACTGTCAGAGGGTCAGTACTGAGGGAGTGCTGCACTGTCCGAGGGTCAGTACTGAGGGAGTGCTGCACTGTCAGGGGGTCAGTACTGAGGGAGTGCTGCACTGTTAGAGGGTCAGTACTGAGGGAGTGCTGCACTGTAAGAGGGTCAGTACTGAGGGAGTGCTGCACTGTCAGAGGGTCAGTACTGAGGGAGTGCTGCACTGTCAGAGGGTCAGTGCTGTTGAAGTGCTGCTCTATCAGAGGGTCAGTGCTCAAGGAGTGCTGCACTGTCAGAGGGTCAGTACTGAGGGAGTGCGGCACTGTCAGAGGGTCAGTGCTGAGGGAGTGCTGCACTGTCAGAGGGTCAGTACTGAGGGAGTGCTGCACTGTCAGTGGGTCAGTACTGAGGGAGTGCCGCACTGTCAGAGGGTCAGTACTGAGGGAGTGCTGCACTGTCAGAGGGTCAGTACTGAGGGAGTGCTGCACTGTCAGAGGGTCAGTACTGAGGGAGTGCCGCACTGTCAGAGGGTCAGTACTGAGGGAGTGCTGCACTGTTAGAGGGTCAGTACTGAGGGAGTGCTGCACTGTCAGGGGGTCAGCACTGAGGGAGTGCCGCACTGTCAGAGGGTCAGTACTGAGGGAGTGCTGCACTGTCAGAGGGTCAGTACTGAGGGAGTGCTGCACTGTCAGGGGGTCAGAACTGAGGGGTGCTGCACTGTTAGAGGGTTTTAACTGAGGGAGGGCTGCACTGTCAGCGGGTCAGTACTGAGCGAGTGCTGCACTGTCAGCGGGTCAGTACTGAGGGAGTGCCGCACTGTGAGAGGTTCAGGACCGAAGGAATGTTGCACTGTCAGAGGGTCAGTGCTGAGGGAGTGCTGCACTGTCAGTACTGAGGGAGTGCTGCACTGTCAGAGGGTCAGTACTGAGGGAGTGCTGCACTGTCAGAGGGTCAGTACTGAGGGAGTGCTGCACTGTCAGAGGGTCAGTACTGAGGGAGTGCTGCACTATCAGAGGGTCAGTACTGAGGGAGTGCTGCACTATCAGAGGGTCAGTACTGAGTGAGTGCTGCACTGTCAGAAGGCCAGTACTGAGGGAGTGCTGCACTGTCAGATGGTCAGTGATGAGGGAGTGCTGCACTGTCAGTACTGAGGGAGTGCTGCACTGTCAGAGGGTCAGTACTGAGGGAGTGCTGCACTGTCAGAGGGTCAGTACTGAGGGAGTGCTGCACTGTTAGAGGGTCAGTGCTGAGGGAGTGCTGCACTGTCAGTACAGAGGGACTGCTGCTCTGTGAGACGGTCAGTGCAGAGAGAGTGCTGCACTGTCAGAGGGTCAGTGCAGAGAGAGTGCTGCACTGTCAGAGGGTCAGTGCAGAGAGAGTGCTGCACTGTCAGAGGGTCAGAAATGGGGGAATGTTGCACTGTCAGAGGGTCAGAAATGGGGGAATGTTGCACTGTCAGAGGGTCGGTAATGAAAGAACGTTGCATTGTCAGGGGGCCAGTATGGAGCGGGTACTGCACTATCAGAGGTTACGTATTTAGGGAGTGCTGCACTGTTTGAGGGTCAGTCCTGAGGGAGTGCTGCACTGTCAGAGGGTCAGTGTTGAGGGAGTGCTGCACTGTCAGAGGGTCAGTACTGAGAGAGTGCTGCACTGCTGGAGGGTCAGTACTGAGGCAATGTTGCACTGTCAGAGGGTCAGTACTGAGGGAGTGCTGCACTGTCAGAGGGTCAGTACTGAGGGAGTGCTGCACTGTCAGAGGGTCAGTACTGAGGGAGTGCTGCACTGTCAGAGGGTTAGTACTTAGGAAGTGCTGCACTGTCAGAGGGACAGTATTGAGGGAGTGCTGCACTGTCAGAGGGTCAGTACTTAGGAAGTGCTGCACTGTCAGAGGGACAGTATTGAGGGAGTGCTGCACTGTCAGAGGGTCAGTACTGAGGGAGTGCCGCACTGTCAGAGGGTCAGTACTGAGGGAGTGCTGCACTGTTAGAGGGTCAGTACTGAGGGAGTGCTGCACTGTCAGGGGGTCAGCACTGAGGGAGTGCCGCACTGTCAGAGGGTCAGTACTGAGGGAGTGCTGCACTGTCAGAGGGTCAGTACTGAGGGAGCGCTGCACTGTCAGAGGGTCAGTACTGAGGGAGTGCTGCACTGTCAGGGGGTCAGAACTGAGGGAGTGCCGCACTGTCAGAGGGTCAGTACTGAGGGAGTGCTGCACTGTCAGAGGGTCAGTACTGAGGGAGCGCTGCACTGTCAGAGGGTCAGTACTGAGGGAGTGCTGCACTGTCAGAGGGTCAGTACTGAGGGAGTGCTGCACTGTCAGGGGGTCAGAACTGAGGGGTGCTGCACTGTTAGAGGGTTTTAACTGAGGGAGTGCTGCACTGTCAGCGGGTCAGTACTGAGCGAGTGCTGCACAGTCAGCGGGTCAGTACTGAGGGAGTGCCGCACTGTGAGAGGTTCAGGACCGAAGGAATGTTGCACTGTCAGAGGGTCAGTACTGAGGGAGTGCTGCACTGTCAGAGGGTCAGTACTGAGGGAGTGCTGCACTGTCAGAGGGTCAGTACTGAGGGAGTGCTGCACTATCAGAGGGTCAGTACTGAGGGAGTGCTGCACTATCAGAGGGTCAGTACTGAGGGAGTGCTGCACTGTCAGAAGGCCAGTACTGAGGGAGTGCTGCACTGTCAGATGGTCAGTGATGAGGGAGTGCTGCACTGTCAGTACTGAGGGAGTGCTGCACTGTCAGAGGGTCAGTACTGAGGGAGTGCTGCACTGTCAGAGGGTCAGTACTGAGGGAGTGCTGCACTGTTCGAGGGTCAGTGCTGAGGGAGTGCTGCACTGTCAGAGGGTCAGTACTGAGGGAGTGCTGCACTATCAGAGGGTCAGTACTGAGGGAGTGCTGCACTGTCAGAGGGTCAGTACTGAGGGAGTGCTGCACTGTCAGAGGGTCAGTACTGAGGGAGTGCTGCACTGTCAGAGGGTCAGTACTGAGGGAGCACTGCACTGTCTGAGGGTCAGTGTTGAGGGAGTGCTGCACTGTCAGAGGGTCAGTACTGAGGGAGTGCTGCACTATCAGAGGGTCAGTACTGAGGGAGTGCTGCACTGTCAGAGGGTCAGTACTGAGGGAGTGCTGCACTGTCAGAGGGTCAGTACTGAGGGAGTGCTGCACTGTCAGAGGGTCAGTACTGAGGGAGTGCTGCACTGTCAGAGGGTCAGTACTGAGGGAGTGCTGCACTGTCCGAGGGTCAGTACTGAGGGAGTGCTGCACTGTCAGGGGGTCAGTACTGAGGGAGTGCTGCACTGTCAGAGGGTCAGTACTGAGGGAGTGCTGCACTGTAAGAGGGTCAGTACTGAGGGAGTGCTGAACTGTCAGAGGGTCAGTACTGAGGGAGTGCTGCACTGTCAGAGGGTCAGTGCTGTTGAAGTGCTGCTCTATCAGAGGGTCAGTGCTCAAGGAGTGCTGCACTGTCAGAGGGTCAGTACTGAGGGAGTGCGGCACTGTCAGAGGGTCAGTGCTGAGGGAGTGCTGCACTGTCAGAGGGTCAGTACTGAGGGAGTGCTGCACTATCAGTGGGTCAGTACTGAGGGAGTGCCGCACTGTCAGAGGGTCAGTACTGAGGGAGTGCTGCACTGTCAGAGGGTCAGTACTGAGGGAGTGCTGCACTGTCAGAGGGTCAGTACTGAGGAGGTGCTGCACTGTCAGAGGGTCAGTAATGAGGGAATGTTGCACTGTTAGAGGGTTGGAACTGAGAGAGTGCTGTACCGTCAACGGGTCAGTGCTGAGGGAGTGCTGCACTGTCAGTGGGTCAGAAATGGGGGAATGTTGCACTGTCAGAGGGTCGGTAATGAAAGAACGTTGCATTGTCAGGGGGCCAGTATTGAGCGGGTACTGCACTATCAGAGGTTACGTATTTAGGGAGTGCTGCACTGTTTGAGGGTCAGTCCTGAGGGAGTGCTGCACTGTCAGAGGGTCAGTGTTGAGGGAGTGTTGCACTGCTGGAGGGTCAGTGTTGAGGGAGTGTTGCACTGTCAGAGGGTCAGTACTGAGGGAGTGCTGCACTGTCAGAGGGTCAGTATTGAGGGAGTGCTGCACTGTCAGAGGGTTAGTACTTAGGAAGTGCTGCACTGTCAGAGGGACAGTATTGAGGGAGTGCTGCACTGTCAGAGGGACAGTATTGAGGGCGTGCTGCACTGTCAGAGGGTCTGTACTGAGGGAGTGCTGCACTGTTAGAGGGTTGGAACTGAGCGAGTGCTGCACTGTCAGCGGGTCAGTACTGAGGGAGTGCCGCACTGTCAGCGGGTCAGTACTGAGGGAGTGCCGCACTGTCAGAGGTTCAGGACCGAAGGAGTGTTGCACTGTGAGAGGGTCAGTACTGAGGAAATGCTGCACTGTCAGGGGGTCAGTACTGAGGCACTGCTGTACTGCAGGGGGTCAGTGCTGAGAGAGTGCTGCACTGTCAGAGGGCCAGTACTGAGGGAGTGCTGCACTGTCAGAGGGTCAGTGCTGAGGGAGTGCTGCACTGTCAGGACTGAGGGAGTGCTGCACTGTCAGAGGGTCAGTACTGAGGGAGTGCTGCACTGTCAGAGGGTCAGTACTGAGGGAGTGCTGCACTGTTAGAGGGTCAGTGCTGAGGGAGTGCTGCACTGTCAGAGGGTCAGTACTGAGGGAGCGCTGCACTGTCAGAGGGTCAGTACTGAGGGAGTGCTGCTCTGTCAGAGGGTCAGTACTGAGGGAGCGCTGCACTGTCTGAGGGTCAGTGTTGAGGGAGTGCTGCACTGTCAGAGGGTCAGTACTGAGGGAGTGCTGCACTATCAGAGGGCCAGTGCTGGGGAAGTGCTGCACTGTCAGAGGGTCAGTACTGAGGGAGTGCTGCACTATCAGAGGGTCAGTACTGAGGGAGTGCTGCACTGTCAGAGGGTCAGTACTGAGGGAGTGCTGCACTGTCAGAGGGTCAGTACTGAGGGAGTGCTGCACTGTCAGAGGGTCAGTACTGAGGGAGTGCTGCACTGTCAGAGGGTCAGTACTGAGGGAGTGCTGCACTGTCAGAGGGTCAGTACTGAGTGAGTGCTGCACTGTCAGGGGGTCAGAACTGAGGGAGTGCTGCACTGTCAGAGGGTCAGTACTGAGGGAGTGCTGCACTGTCAGAGGGTCAGTACTGAGGGAGTGCTGCACTGTCAGGGTAAGTACTGAGGGAGTGCTGCACTGTCAGAGGGTCAGTACTGAGGGAGTGCTGCACTGTCAGGGTCAGTACTGAGGGAGTGCTGCACTGTCAGAGGGCCAGTGCTGAGGGAGTGCTGCACTGTCAGAGGGTCAGTACTGAGGAGGTGCTGCACTGTCAGAGGGTCAGTAATGAGGGAATGTTGCACTGTTAGAGGGTTGGAACTGAGAGAGTGCTGTACCGTCAACGGGTCAGTGCTGAGGGAGTGCTGCACTGTCAGTGGGTCAGAAATGGGGGAATGTTGCACTGTCAGAGGGTCGGTAATGAAAGAACGTTGCATTGTCAGGGGGCCAGTATTGAGCGGGTACTGCACTATCAGAGGTTACGTATTTAGGGAGTGCTGCACTGTTTGAGGGTCAGTCCTGAGGGAGTGCTGCACTGTCAGAGGGTCAGTGTTGAGGGAGTGTTGCACTGCTGGAGGGTCAGTGTTGAGGGAGTGTTGCACTGTCAGAGGGTCAGTACTGAGGGAGTGCTGCACTGTCAGAGGGTCAGTATTGAGGGAGTGCTGCACTGTCAGAGGGTTAGTACTTAGGAAGTGCTGCACTGTCAGAGGGTCAGTATTGAGGGAGTGCTGCACTGTCAGAGGGACAGTATTGAGGGCGTGCTGCACTGTCAGAGGGTCTGTACTGAGGGAGTGCTGCACTGTTAGAGGGTTGGAACTGAGCGAGTGCTGCACTGTCAGCGGGTCAGTACTGAGGGAGTGCCGCACTGTCAGCGGGTCAGTACTGAGGGAGTGCCGCACTGTCAGAGGTTCAGGACCGAAGGAGTGTTGCACTGTGAGAGGGTCAGTACTGAGGAAATGCTGCACTGTCAGGGGGTCAGTACTGAGGCAGTGCTGTACTGCAGGGGGTCAGTACTGAGAGAGTGCTGCACTGTCAGAGGGCCAGTACTGAGGGAGTGCTGCACTGTCAGAGGGTCAGTGCTGAGGGAGTGCTGCACTGTCAGGACTGAGGGAGTGCTGCACTGTCAGAGGGTCAGTACTGAGGGAGTGCTGCACTGTTAGAGGGTCAGTGCTGAGGGAGTGCTGCACTGTCAGAGGGTCAGTACTGAGGGAGCGCTGCACTGTCAGAGGGTCAGTACTGAGGGAGTGCTGCTCTGTCAGAGGGTCAGTACTGAGGGAGCGCTGCACTGTCTGAGGGTCAGTGTTGAGGGAGTGCTGCACTGTCAGAGGGTCAGTACTGAGGGAGTGCTGCACTGTCAGAGGGTCAGTACTGAGGGAGTGCTGCACTGTCAGAGGGTCAGTACTGAGGGAGTGCTGCACTGTCAGAGGGTCAGTACTGAGTGAGTGCTGCACTGTCAGGGGGTCAGAACTGAGGGAGTGCTGCACTGTCAGAGGGTCAGTACTGAGGGAGTGCTGCACTGTCAGAGGGTCAGTACTGAGGGAGTGCTGCACTGTCAGGGTAAGTACTGAGGGAGTGCTGCACTGTCAGAGGGTCAGTACTGAGGGAGTGCTGCACTGTCAGGGTCAGTACTGAGGGAGTGCTGCACTGTCAGAGGGCCAGTGCTGTTGAAGTGCTGCTCTATCAGAGGGTCAGTGCTCAAGGAGTGCTGCACTGTCAGAGGGTCAGTACTGAGGGAGTGCTGTACTGATGGAGGGTCAATACTGAGGGAGTGCTGCACTGTCAGAGGGTCAGTACTGAGGGAGCGCTGCACTGTCAGAGGGTCAGTACTGAGGGAGTGCTGTACTGATGGAGGGTCAATACTGAGGGAGTGCTGCACTGTCAGAGGGTCAGTACTGAGGGAGTGCTGCACTGTCAGAGGTCCATTACTGAGGGAGTGCTGCACTGTTGGAGGGTCAGTACTGAATGAGTGCCTGTCCTGAGAGTTTTTGATGGGGACAGTGTAGGCAGAGCCTTACTCTCTATCTAAGCCAGGCTGTTCCAGTCCTGGGAGTGTTTGATAAGTACAGGGTAGAGCAAGCTTCACTCTGTAACTAACCCCAGCTTTGTGTAAATACAGCTTTGCATTATTGCTGCAGGGAACTGGATGTTATTGAAAACCTATTCTTTATTCTACCATTGGGTGGCAACCTTGGTCTGGAATCAAACTGCCCATCATTGAGTGAATGAAACTGGGTTGAAAGCTTGGCTGACTGCCTGGACTCTCCAGGAACTAAAGATTAATCTCCAGGATATTGTTGTGAGCAAATGAAAACCTGGGAAAAATATCCTTAGGACAATAAAGAACCAAGCTGTAACTGTTTTCCGATTCTATGATTTGATCTTTGTTGTGGAAGGATGTTTGACCAGGTGAGGCAGTTCAGAGCAGGAGGTCAGGAGATGAAGAATCTGCCCAATCAGAGTGACGACGTTTTGGGGGAGAGGGCACCATTGCTTAAAGAATTTGAAGAGGATTTTTTGCACCAAGCTCAGCTGACCAACCACACTGGGCTGTGAATTCCCAGAGGCTCACCCCCTGTATCCCAGTCCGGCCGATCAAAATGAATCTGTTCCCTGTGCTGTCCTATCACTCTCTGTCCCAGTGCACATTGCCAGATCATTCCCGAATCATGGTTTTAATTCATATACCAGCCAGACAGTCATACTGAGGGTTTCCAAACCCAGACTCAACTGAGAGACAACCCAGATCCAATCCAGATCTAATCCAGTCTCAATCCCGATTCAATCTAGATTCAGTCCAGATTCAATTCAGATTCAATCCAGTCTCAATTCAGGTCCAATCCGAATTCAATCCAGCTTCAATCCAGTCTCCAAAGATGTACAGGTTAGGTCATGGTAAATTGCCCCTTAGTGTCCCAAGATGTGTATGCTAGCGGTATTCATAGAAATCATAGAAACCCTACAGTGCAGAAGGAGGCCATTCAGCCCATCGAGTCTGCACCGACCACAATCCCACCCAGGCCCTACCCCCACATATTTTACTCGCTAATCCCTCTAACCTACGCATCACAGGACTGTAAGGGGCAATTTTTTTAACCTGGCCAATCAACTTAACCCGCACATCTTTGAACTGTGGGAGGAAACCGGAGCACCTGGAGGAAACCCACGCAGACACGAGGAGAATGTGCAAACTCCACACAGACAGTGACCTGTGCCGGGAATATTAGCGGAGTAAATATGTGGGGTTATGGGATTAGGGCCTGGGTAAGATGCTCTGCTGGAGAGTTTATGCAGAAGAATGTACAGGTTAGGTGGATTGGCCGCGGGAAATGTACAACGTTACAGGAATACGAGGTTGGTGGGGGGTGGGGGGGGTGTTGGGGTGGTGGGCTGAATAAAATGCCCTTTTAGAGATTCGATAGGCTGAATGGCCTCCTCTGTAGGGATACAATAGTTCTTTGGCTGCACATCAAATACTAGCCCAGTGAGTGATGTCCAGATCCCTTTGATTTGTGAGGAAAGAGGATTTTGCTTTGATGAAGTCTTGGTCCCAAAGAAGCTTTGCTCAGTATGGCGTGCTGATGTTGACGAGGGCTGTGCTTGGATGCTGTCCATGTTGATCCAAAACATCAGTTCAAATCCCATCACGGTGCTTTGACTATTTGAGGAAAACCACAAAATAAATCTGGAAAAAAAATGTTTGTCTTTTTTGGTGAGAGCTGCCTTTGATGGAATCAGACAGAAGCTGAATGGGTTAATCTGGACTGAGTTGTTAGTGGATAACCCGACAGATAAACAATGGTAGGTATTCAAACAGATATTGAAACGGAGGCTGAGTCTGCTGCCAATGCTGTACATACCCAGTTCCAGTGTTTCTCTGGCGTGTTTACTGTTTTACAGATTTGGAATCTGGGAAATAGGAAACAAACACAAACATTGGCTGTACCCGGGCATAACCCCAATACCGAGAAAACAGAGACACCCCACCCCCCATTCCAAAGAGTGGGGGAGGGTCCATGTCTACGTGGGTCTGGATTCGCTGATAAAACACACATTTTTACCTGAAATCTGTTCCTAACGTTGGGAAGCTCTTTCTTCAGGGGCGTGGATGACTCTGAGAAGAGCATTGGAGTTGCTTTCTTAGCCTTTACTACTCCCACTTTGGTCTTGGCCTTTGGTTAAAAGAAAGCTTTCTGGCAGGCTGGGCACCATGGAGCGATGCCAGCATGGACCAGTGTGCCCTATTGGAACCCCCCCCCCCCCTTCCCCTCCCCAACCTCGCCACACACTCCATAGGTCCCATCCATGCCAACACAGGTCTCCTCAGGCCCTACACCCACATCCAAAACTATGCCCCTCCAATCCCCCGCTTGGCCTCCCATACTCTCCATGCCAACATATGTCCCCACTCACCCCCATGGCCCTTTGTAGCCCCTGCGCCAGCTTCGTGCCAACACATGCCCCCTCCCTCACCACCCTTTGCCTGGTATCCAGCATGGGCAGACCTCCAGAAAGTTGTTGAGTATTTATTGATGAATTTTTTATTTAAAAACATACTCACATTGAATAAAAATCCATTCACTACTTTCATGTCCTTTAATCCCAAGCAGTGGTGTTCATAGTTCCACTTCAAAGACTTTGGGAGTGATTCTCCCATCGCGATGCACGCATTTTTTGGTGGGTCGGGTCGGGAGATGCACGTGTCGGCAATTTCGCGGGTTCCCCGTGAGTGTCTACGCGCATCTCCCAACCGGAAAAATATGGCGCCGCCGGGACCGCGCTGAAAACCGGCGTAACGCTGATTTGCATGACTTACCATACTTTAGCAAGCCATTATCAGGATCAACACGGCAATTTGGCGCGAATCAGAGTATGAAAGTCTTAGCCTGACATGGCAGCCTTGAACTGGCGTGAGGAGGTAAGTGCTGCTAGCAGAGCGTGGGGGATGTTGCAGGCAAGCCCTGGAGATGCCTGGTGGGCTTCCTCTTGTCTTCAGGTGCTGGTCCATGGACCAGTGATATCTGGGGTGGGGAGGTGGGTGGGGTCGGTGGGGTCTTCTATTTTCTCAGAGCTCTCTGGGTGAGGTTCCGTGAAGGAGTCTTGCTCAACTTTCCCTTCCAGCGCAGTGCCCTAGCTCAGTGTGGGAGGGTCCCAGAAGGAGTCTTGCTCAGCTTTCCCTTCCAGCGCAGTGCCCTAGCTCAGTGTGGGAGGGTCCCAGAAGGAGTCCTGCTCAGCCTTTCCCTCCAGGGCACAGTGCAGTGGCATTGCCTTGCCGCAGGGTGATGTCAGTGACTCCACTGAGTGCTGGTGTTCTGCGGTGGGGGAGGAGTGCACCATGTGCTGACTGAGGCCTAACTAGATGAAGCAGCTGCTTCTCCAAGGGGCGGGAGGGGTGTGGGGGGCCGGGGGGGGGGGGGGGGGGGGGGGGTGTGCAGAGGTTCAGACATAGACTGCATGGAATCTGCTGTCACTGGTAATTTGCAGTCTGTCCCTGCCCTGTGACAGGGACCAGCAACACATGCCTGTAACGGATGCTGCAGTTGCACACATAGCAATGGCTCAAGGGTGTGCAGTGCCCACGGCTGCACACCGACCCGCAGAATCTGTGCCAACATTTGTCATGATGGGAATCTCACACAACCTAATCAGGCCATGCGTGGCACCAGGGATTGTGTGGTGTTGCCAGCATCCACAAGTGAGGGATTGGAGTGGTGCTGGGTCTATGTAGCCAATGATAATAATCCGTCATTCTTTGCTCTTTCTGAACCCCACTGTGCAGATGGCTCTCGGATTGATCGATCTAGAGCTGGCCCTTATGTTGGCGGCGGAGGAGGAGGAGGAGGCGGCTCAGGAGCTGGCGGGCGTGGAGAGACCACCGCAGGAGCAGCCACTATCAGTCCCTTAGGAAGGAGGGCAGGGGGCTGCCGCTGAGGGCCAGGAGGTGGGTGAGCAGGCTCCCGAGAGGGTGCACAGAAGGCAGAGGGTGCCGAGGCCAAGGAGGTATGGGCCCTCTTGGAGGAGATGTGCCACTGCCGGCTGCGGCACCTTTGTGAGGTGCTCGCGCACCTGGCACCTCAGGGGAAGGGTGGCCACCCACTCCCTGTTGACATGAAGGTGACGGCTGCCCTGAAGTTTTACGCCTCCGGCTCATTTCAGGCTCCTAGTTGGGGTCTCCCAGGCCTCCGTGCACAAATATGTGCAGCAGGTCACAGATGCCCTGTACGCCCGGGCAGGGCAGTACATAAATTTCGATGTGGGCCGTGCACAGAAGGAGGCCCGGGCTCGAGACTTTGCTGCCATTGCTGGGATTCCCAATGTCCAGAGAGCAGTGGACGGGACACACATGCAGGACCGCAGCAATTTGTGAACAGGAAGGGGTTCCACTCCCTGAACGTTCAAATTGTCTGTGATCATCTCTTGTGGATCATGCAAGTCGATGCACGCCATCCAGGGAGTGTCCATGACTGCTTTGTCCTCAGGCCCCTTTGAAGATCAGCCCAGGCTCCCAGGATGGCTACTGGGTGACAAAGGATACCCGCTAAGGTCATGGCCTGAGACCGAGGCGGAGACCCGCTACCCCGAGGCCCATGCAGCCACCCGGTCCATCATAGAGCGGTGCATCGGCCTGCTTAAAATGCGGTTCCGCTGCTTGGACCGCTCTGGGGGGGCCCTCCAGTATAACCCTGTGTGTGCTTCACGCATAATCATAGTTTGCTGCGCTCTGCACAACATCACCCAGCAGCGGGGAGACCAGATGGAGCGGGAGGAGGGGGAGGATGAGGAGGAGGAGCAGCAAGGGGGCGAGGCGGACATCCCGCCAGATGAAGAGCCGGAGGAAAGAGGGCGAGCGGCGATGGCAGGTGTCCGGCAGAGAAGGGCAGCGATGGACACCTTAATCGCAGCCTGCTTCACCAAGCTGGTGCTGTGCAGTGAGGGGGGCTGCAACCACCACACATCCATCACACCCCAGGAACAAGTGCAGCCGCCATTCCCACTCCAAACCGAACTGGGCCCTCAAACCAGCAACATCACCCTTCCCCAGCCTCTCTCTTCCCACCAGCCTATCCCCCAGAAACATCCAAACCTGTTAATGTGCCTGGGCTGGCAATGGTTGCGAGTCTTTGTTGAAGGCTGGACTCACTGCTGTGCACACTGGGATCCTGCCCCCGGTGCCACTCAAGTCTGACCCCTACCGGTTCTCCCAATGCACACTGCCACCCTGGCCCACGTAGCTGTGAGGTTATATTTTGGCCAATCGGGGTGGGGGACATATATTTTGGCCAATCGGGGTGGGGGACATATATTTTGGCCAATCGGGGTGGGGGACATATATTTTGGCCAATCGGGGTGGGGGACATATATTTTGGCCAATCGGGGTGGGGGAGTGAGGGTGGTTGGGGGGGGGGGGGGGCGGGGGGGGGGGGTACTTGCACCAAGGGTCCAGTGGATGTTGGGGAAGGTAGGGCAGGCACTCTGTAACATGTGGCTGAGTCTCCAAGGCACAACAGACAGCACCTCTATACATGGGAATTGGGACCACTTAGCTCTGTGGGGTGGGGGAGAGAATCAGAAACACATTAGTCACAGCTGTGAGGCGCAGATAAAAGTTTATTGTGTTCTTAATGTTCGTGATGAATAAACCCTGACGACTGGTGACCTTCACCTGTGCCCTCTTAGTGAACTACAACTTTCTAACTTTGTGCGGCCTACTGCTTCTTCTCGGTGCTACCCCAGGATGCACATCGGAGGTGGAAGTGTCCAGCTGTGATGCACGCCCCGTTGTGATGCCGTTGGCGGATGTCCCCTGTGTGGCCAGGACCAGAAGGGCCCCGGCTGACTTGCAGATGGCACTGTTTCGGTGCCACCCTGTTCATCTAGCTGGCCCTGACATGCCCCGGTGTGAGGAAGGGGAGAATCGGAAGGTCTTGGGACATCCGTGATCTCCTGGGTGAAAGGTCCCGGCATGGGCTCAAGCCCTTCCACCTCCTTTGGGGTTCCCAGAGGCCCTGGGGATACTCCATGGGACGCCAGGGTGGCTCCGGTGTCACCTGGGTCTGCCAGCCCTGGAGGCCCAGATGCATCTGCCCCATGGTCTGTGATCCCTCAGCTCTGGCCCTCTGAGGCTGGGCCAAGCTCTGGAGCCCCTCCGTTACAGCATTCTGTGAGTGAGCCAGGCTCTGGAGCCCCTCAGCAGTAGCTCTCTGAGACTGGGCTAAGTTGTCGAGGCTCACAGCCATGGCCAGCAGTGTCTCCCACATGCCCCCGACACCCATGGCCATCAAACGCTGTGCCTCCTGTATGCTGGCAACACACTCGCCCATGGCCCGTTGTGTCTCCAGGATGGCCTGGACCCTGTCACCCATGAGGACAGGCCCCTGAGCCAGACTTTCCACTGCGGTCGCCACCCTTGCACCACCTCCTGCAACAGCACTCTGTTGGACTCCCCTAAACAACCTTGCAGTCACAGCACGGTTGCTGACAGCCCTTCCATACCTCTCTGGGTTTCTGATGCATCTCCACCAACCCAGAGGCCCAGCAGCTGGCTTGGGGACAGCTGAATCTTCTCCGGCAGACCTCCGTGTGCCCGAGCCCTCGGATGTGCCCACCTCCAGCCGATGTGCATCAGTGTCTGTGATGTGCTCAGCAGTTAGTGACCCAGAAGCCTCAACACTAAAGGTACCAATTGTGGTGATAGGCTCTGTGTTGGTGGGTTGTATGGTGGATGCTATTGCCGCTTCAGTGGTGGTGCTGCCCTCGGAGGATTCTTCAAAGCCTCCCTCCGAGGTGTCCTCCAGGGGGTCGTGGGCAGTGTTGTCCAGAGCAACCGGGGCGGTGCCAACACCCAAAGGGCCGGGTTCCTCTGGGTCCAGAGCTGCAATAAAGAACACACATTAGGGGAAGGGAGGTAAAACATTCTACGCAGCATCGCACTGACGTCGAGGAGGACCTAGGTTGAGGGCTACGCTGATGCTCACTTGCATGCTGGACGCCGACCAGGCTGTCCGTCACCGTTCTGGAGCCCTATCACCACCTGCCAGCTCCATGGCATGATGTTCAAGGCTGGTCAGGGCACACCACCACCAGTCTGTGCATGTTCTGTATGCTTTTCTCCTGTGGGAACATAAGCTGGATAGCAAGCAGTAATATATTGAAGTGCATGGTGCGCAATGCGTGCCTGTGTCTCGGGCGTTGTGCTGGCAGTTTCGAGGAAAGCGGTCACCACTGAAGGGTGCTTGTTGAGGGGATGAGGGGAAGGGGTTAGATTCTGTTCCTGGGGGAAGGGTAACTTGTTGCATGCCCTTCAGGTGTCTAAACGGGGTTTGAGACCCGTGCCAAGCACGTGTGGGGTTCCAAGTGAGATGCTCACTCACCCTTGCTGCTCCAATAAGGTCGTGCAGTTTTTTTCTACACTGCTGGCCAGACCGCGGTGTCAGGCTCCTGGCATTCACCGCTTCTGCCACCTCCTCCCACAATGCTGTGGCGGCTGCACCCCTTGGGTGAGGGCCCTGGCCGGAGAAGATCCATTTACGCCTCTCCTCCACGGCATCAAGCAGGCGGGCCTGATCGGCCTCGGCGAATCTGGGTGCTGCTTTCCTCGCAGACATCTTCCTGGTGTGACTGGCTGTGTGTCCATTCCTGCAGTTTATATACAGCTCTGGCTTATTAGGGGAGTGCAGGTGCAGTGAGTGCGGTCAGCCAAGGGCCCGTTGGCCACAACTCCTTGTGAGAAATTTTGAAGGCTGCTTTCAATTGAGTGTCGTGCATCCCTCGGGGTGCTGATTGGGTGCCATTCAATAAGCTGCTGTGTCCAGGGGGCGCGCAATACTCAGGGCTCCTAATCGATAAGCTGCTGTGTCTGGGGGTGGGGGGTGGTGCTATACTCAGGAGAGGGGGTGCTATATTCAAGACAGGGAATACTCGCAAGCTGGGGTTGTACATGTCAACACAATGGAAGTTGTCTGCAGGACAGCAGTGGGGTCAATATGCTCAAGTGATGGAGGGATGGGGTACCTGCAGGGGGCATGGGGTGAGCGGGCAGCCATGTCTCTGTGTGGTGGGAGAGGAGGGGGCAGTGATGTCTGTATGGGGGAGAGGGAGCAGCGATGTCTGTATGGGGGAGAGGGAGCAGCGATGTCTGTATGGGGGAGAGGGAGCAGCGATGTCTGTATGGGGGAGAGGGGGCAGTGATGTCTGTATGGGGGAGAGGGGGCAGTGATGTCTGTATGGGGGAGAGGGGGCAGTGATGTCTGTATGGGGGAGAGGGGGCAGCGATGTCTGTATGGGGGAGAGGGGGCAGTGATGTCTGTATGGGGGAGAGGGAGCAGCGATGTCTGTATGGGGGAGAGGGAGCAGTGATGTCTGTATGGGGGAGAGGGGGCAGCGATGTCTGTATGGGGGAGAGGGGGCAGTGATGTCTGTATGGGGGAGAGGGGGCAGCGATGTCTGTATGGGGGAGAGGGGGCAGTGATGTCTGTATGGGGGAGAGGGAGCAGCGATGTCTGTATGGGGGAGAGGGGGCAGTGATGTCTGTATGGGGGAGAGGGAGCAGCGATGTCTGTATGGGGGAGAGGGAGCAGCGATGTCTGTATGGGGGAGAGGGAGCAGCGATGTCTGTATGGGGGAGAGGGAGCAGCGATGTCTGTATGGGGGAGAGGGAGCAGCGATGTCTGTATGGGGGAGAGGGAGCAGCGATGTCTGTATGTGGGGAGAGGGAGCAGCGATGTCTGTATGGGGGAGAGGGGGCAGCGATGTCTGTATGGGGGAGAGGGGGCAGCGATGTCTGTATGGGGGAGAGGGAGCAGCGATGTCTGTATGGGGGAGAGGGAGCAGCGATGTCTGTATGGGGGAGAGGGGGCAGTGATGTCTGTATGGGGGAGAGGGAGCAGCGATGTCTGTATGGGGGAGAGGGGGCAGCGATGTCTGTATGGGGGAGAGGGAGCAGTGATGTCTGTATGGGGGAGAGGGGGCAGTGATGTCTGTATGGGGGAGAGGGGGCAGTGATGTCTGTATGGGGGAGAGGGGGCAGTGATGTCTGTATGGGGGAGAGGGGGCAGTGATGTCTGTATGGGGGAGAGGGGGCAGTGATGTCTGTATGGGGGAGAGGGGGCAGTGATGTCTGTATGGGGGAGAGGGAGCAGTGATGTCTGTATGGGGGAGAGGGGGCAGTGATGTCTGTATGTGGGGGCCAGCAATGTCTGTGGGGGAATTGTGGGGGCCACCGATGTCTGTGGGGGGGTTATGGGGACCAGCAATGAGGCCAATGATGTCTGGGGGGGGGGGGGGGGGGGTTGTGGGGGCCAGTGATGAGGCCAGCGATGTCTGTGGGGGTTGGATGGCAGTGATCTGGATGCTGGGAGGTCTTTCCAGCGATCTCCCAGCAATGTGCGCATGCGCGAGTTCCTGCTCATCCTGCCGATTTCAGGCTCTTTGGTGCGAATAGGCCTTGCCCTCCCAAAAAAACTTTAGTAACATTCACGATCGTGACCTCTGCAGTGCGCAGAGTGTGGGAGATTCGGGCACTGAAAAACAGTCATGATCTAAACCAGTTTATTTGCTAATTCAGCACTTTTGGGAGATGATGCGCGATATAACTCACGAGGCTAGAGATGCTCGAGGAAATAAAGGCTTTTATTGACTACTACAATAGAGCTACCATATATAATACACAATCCCAGACTAAAGGGTCCCAGACAGAGCAGTGACCTTTATACCTCTCCCAGGAGGCGGAGCCCGACTGGGATGTACCATAAGAACTATATTACAGGTAGAACAGCCCAACCCTAACCCCAACAGTAACATGTAGAACAGCCCAACCCTAACCCCAACAGTAACATATATACAGACTCATAGTACTGGCCAGACCCTGGCTCAGTACTACCTAGTGGGAACCAACGATGGTTCACCACAGGAGAATTGCCCCCTTCATCAGCACTTGGAGCTGTCAGTCAAATATTGCACTGACAAGCATCCCACAGTGATGACGGTAGGTTGTTAAATCAGTCATGAAGCTTGACTCTGTAATGGTAGCCCTTATGCTTACTTCAACCAACAGAGTAAAATAGCAAGCACTGACCTTTTAAAATACTAAAGAGAGTTGTTTCAAATATGTAAAGGGAGGATGATTTAAATGCCTTGATAACTCCCTTTGACAGTTCTAATGTGTTAATTCACATTTTATACATATTCATGTCCACTTTTGCCAATCCCAAAAGGGTATCTACCACTCTCAAAGTTCATCTGACCTCTAAAAAGGTGCCCCAGGACTATTTCCAAAATGGTACCTTACCTCTTCAAAGAGCTCGGAGAGTTTAGACCTTCTCCCACCAGGTCTAATGTGCACACGTCATATTTTTCACTTCCCCTTTTCAAATTCAGATCTGACTGAGGGCTGCCCTTATAGGATTGGGGCTGCATGACTGATTTAACAATGATCATTATCACTGTGGATTGCCTGTCAATGCACTGTTTGAACATATGCAACCACCTCCATAACCCACGAATGCCCAAAGTTCAACATGATCAGTTCCCCATTCCCCCGACAGTGAAAATAATGAAGTCTTGGTTTTGGGCGGGACATCTGGATTCTGGCCTTTGGAGCCATTTTCACCACGACAAGAAGCCCCTCAGTCTGTGTGAAAATTCACTCCAAAGTTAGAAGGGTCAGAAGGTAGTCCAGATGGGAGCAGCACGTTGCAAAGGAACATTGATTGATAGAATGAGTGGGAAAAAATGCAAAGGCAAATGCAGCTCAAAATGGACAAGTGCGAATCCAGTTTGGATTCAAGACAGACCAATCAGAATGCATGCCAAATGGTGAGAAATTCTGAACTGGCGGAGTACAGGGATTTGGGAGGCCAAGTATGCAAATAATTAAAAGCTCACATACAAGTGCAAAAAATAATCAAAGTGTCTCTTGAAATGTTGGCCTTTACCTCAGGAGGGATGTGATCTAGAGGATTAGAACATAGAACGTAGAACATAGAACAGTACAGCACAGAACAGGCCCTTCGGCCCACGATGTTGTGCCGAGCTTTATCTGAAACCAAGATCAAGCTATCCCACTCCCTATCATCCTGGTGTGCTCCATGTGCCTATCCAATAACCGCTTAAATGTTCCTAAAGTGTCTGACTCCACTATCACTGCAGGCAGTCCATTCCACACCCCAACCACTCTCTGCATAAAGAACCTACCTCTGATATCCTTCCTATATCTCCCGCTATGAACCCTATAGTTATGCCCCCTTGTAATGGCTCCATCCACCCGAGGAAATAGTCTTTGAACGTTCACTCTATCTATCCCCTTCATCATTTTATAAACCTCTATTAAGTCTCCCCTCAGCCTCCTCCGCTCCAGAGAGAACAGCCCAAGCTCCCTCAACCTTTCCTCATAAGACCTACCCTCCAAACCAGGCAGCATCCTGGTAAATCTCCTCTGCACTCTTTCCAGCGCTTCCACATCCTTCTTATAGTGAGGTGACCAGAACTACACACAATATTCCAAATGTGGTCTCACCAAGGTCCTGTACAGTTGCAGCATAACCCCACGGCTCTTAAACTCCAACCCCCTGTTAATAAAAGCTAACACACTATAGGCCTTCTTCACAGCTCTATCCACTTGAGTGGATTAGGCAGCCATGTTGTTATCCAGAGCTTTGGACAGATCTCAGATGGAATTGTATGCTCACTATACCTCAGGAAGGATATATTGGACTGGTGCAGCACAGATTCACCAGCCCAATTTTGGGCTAAAAGAGTTAAATAATGAGGGCAAGTTGGTGAGACTAGGCTTACATTCTCTTAAGTACAGAAGATTGAAGTGACCTGACTAAGGACTTTAACCGGAAGGATTTTCTGCTCAACCCACCACGCGTTTCGTGGGGCGGAGGCACCTGCCATTGGTCGGTGGTGGGATCTTCTGGTCCTGGTTTCCTATTGAATGCACCCCTCACCTTTGGGGAACCCGGAAGATCCCGCCGGTGCGAATAGCCAGAAAATTCCAGCCACTATGTTCAAAGGTTTCAGTTGGGTAGATAGCGAGAAACAATTTCCTCTGAACAAAGGGGCATGATCTTCACACCAGAGCTAGGCCATTCAGGGGTGATGTCAGGAAGCACTCAGTTCAAGGGTCAGGGGTCATCTGAAATCCCTGCCCCAGAAACCCACAGCTTCTGAGAGTAAATTCAAGCTTTCAATAAGATAGATAGAGTCTGTAGATGTAGATGTATTTAGATTTCCAAAAGGCATTTGACAAGGTGCCATATAAGAGGCTGCTGCATAAAGTAAAAGCCCATGGAATTGAAGGAAGTGTGTCAGCCTGGATTGGAAACTGGCTGTCAGATTTTTGTACCTTTTTCCGAATGGAAGAAGCTGGAAGAGACAATGTCCGGGGTGTGTGGGGTCCTTAATTATGCTGGCTGCTTTTCTAAGGCAGTGGGAAGTGGTGTAGACAGTGTCAATGGATGGGAAGCTGGTTTGCGTGATGGACTGGGCTTCATACACGACCCTTTGTAGTTTCTTGTGGTCTTGGACAGTGGGGTTGGAGTTTAAAAATAGGGAGGTTTTGTTGCAATTGTACAGGGTGTGGGTGAGGCCTCACCTGGAATACTGTGTACAGTTTTGGTTCCCTTACCTTAAAAAAGATATAGTAACATTGGAGACAGTCCAAAGGATTTTCACCAGGCTAATTCCTGGGATGAGAGGGTTGTCCTATCAAGAGCCATGATTGTATTGAATGGCGGGGCAGGCTTGAAAGGTCTGGTGGCCTACTCCTGTTTCTTGTGTTCTTGTGTTGCGTTCAAGACTGAGATTACTAGGTTTTTGTTGCGTACGATATAAGGGATATGCAGTCAAGCCAGCTTGATGGAGAATGATTGAACTGAATGGCTCAAAGGCTAACTCCTGTTTCTAATGTTGCCAGGAGATCAGAGCAGCCCTGGGGAGGGGAGCGTTCCTGTCTCTGAACACTGGATTGGCAACCAGCCGGCTATTGGTACTGAAAGGAGCAGAATGTTGTCCTTTCACAGATTCACAGACTCCTACAGTGCAGAAGAGACCCTTTGGCCCATCGAGTCTGCACCAGTGCATGAAAGGACCTGACCGGCCCACCTAATCCCACTTGTCAGCACTTGGCCCATAGCCTTGAATGTTATGGCTTGCCAAGTGCTCATCCAGATACTTTTTAAAGGATATGAGGCATCCCGCCTCCAACACCCTCCCAGGCAGTGCATTCCAGACTGTCACCGCCCTCTGGGTAAAAAAGCTTTTCCTCAAATCCTCCCTAAAACTCCCACTCCTCACTTTTAACTTGTGTCCCTCGTAACTGACCCTTCAACTAAGGGGAACAGCTGCTCCCTATCCACCCTGTCCATGCCCCTCATAATCTTGAACACCTCAATCAGGTCGCCCCTCAGTCTTCTCTGCTCCAATGAAATCAACCCAAGCCTATCCAACCTCCCTTTATAACTTAAATGTTCCATCCCAGGCAACATCCTGGTGAATCTCCTCTGCACCCCCTCCAGTGCGATTACATCCTTCCTATAATGTGGCGACCAGAACTGCACACAGTACTCCAGCTGTGGCCTCACCAAAGTTCTATACAACTCCATCATCCCTCTCTGCTTTTGTAATCTATACCCCGATTGATAAAGGTGAGTGTACCTTATGTCTTTTTCACCACCCTATTAACCTGCCTTTCCGCCTTCAGAGACCTATGGACAAACACGCCAAGGTCTCTTTGTTCTCCAGAACTTCCCAGTGTCAGACATTTCATAGAATACTTCCTTGTCAAATTACTCCTTCCAAAGTGCATCACCTCACACTTTACAGCCTTAAATTCCATCTTCCATCCTATCTTGCTTCTCACCTGGGAAAGAGATGGAAGTCAGGCTTTTATTGGTTCTGGTATGTGGGCATCACAGGCTGGGATGACATTTATGTTCATCCCTAAGTGACCATGCAAAGGTGGAAGTGAGTCACTGTATTTAATCAAGGATGACGCCATGTGGCTCAAATTAACAAAGGTTTTATTTGCCAATAATAAATAATTATATACACAAAAGTTCAGACTGAATTAACTACACGACTGAACAACTCTCCTCCCCGGCTCCAGCTGCGAACCTTCCTCGAACTGAATACACACCCTTGCTCCTGATTGGCTCAGCTTCCTGCCTTGACAATCCATAGGGTCTAGCCCAATCACATGGCCTCCAGGGAACGCCCCTTTAAAGGGCCACACTACCACAGTCACCTTCTTGAACCAGTCTATGCGATACTTATTCCACTCATCAAAGTGTGAAAAATTCTTACTGGGCTCGCCAGGGTAGTTGCAGGAAGGATGTGTCGCCTGGCTGGTGAGTCGAGAATCGGGGAACACAGGCTCAGAATAAGAGGCAGGTCATTTAGGACTGAGATGAGGAGAAATTTCTTCAGTCAGGGGCTGGTGACTCTTTGGAATTCTCTCGCCCAAGGGGTGGTGGAGACTTAATCATTTATTATGTTCAAAGCTGAGATTGATAGATTTCTAGATGCCAACGATATTAAGTAAAATGGGAGAGAGTGCAGGAAGATGTTGTTGAGGTGGGAAATCAGCCATGATCTAATTAAATGGTGGAGTAGGCTCGAGGGGCTGAACGGCCTCCTCTTACACACAGGTTTCTACCTTGTTATTGTGGCCTGATACAGCTGAGGCTCACCACGTCACATTTTTGTGGGTCTGGAGTCACATGTAGGGCAGAATGGGTAAGGACAGCAGATTTCCTTCCCGAAAGGACAAGATGGGTTTTTACAACAATGTGGTGTTTCCATGCCCTCGTTGCTGACACTGGCATTTTATTCAAAAGGTGTTCAATTAATTGAATTTAAATTCCCCCTGCTGCCAAGGTGGGATTTGAACCCATGCCTTGAGATCATTTAGTCCAGTCCTTTGGGTTTAATAGTTTGATAACATTGGCACAGTGCTACCATATCCCCAGATGATGGATAGATAGATAGACAGACAGGCTGCTGGACAGAACATAGAACATAGAGAAAATACAGCACAAACAGGCCCTTCAGCCCACAGGTTGCACCAATCATGTCCCTACCTACCTAGGCTATATATAGGCTTACCTATAACCCTCAATCCTATTAAGTTCCATGTACTCATCCAGAAGTCTCTTAAAAGACCCTATCGCGTTTGCCTCCACCACCACTGACGGCAGCCGATTCCACTCACCCACCACCCTCTGAGTGAAAAACTTACCCCTGACATCTCCTCTGTACCTACCCCCCAGCACCTTAAACCTGTGTCCTCTCGTAGCAGCCATTTCAGCCCTGGGAAAAAGCCTCTGAGAATCCACCCGATCTATACCTCTCAACATCTTGTACACCTCTATCAGGTCACCTCTCATCCTTCATCTCTCCAAGGAGAAAAGACCGAGCTCCCTCAACCTACCCTCATAAGGCATGCCAACCAATCCAGGCAACATCCTTGTAAATCTTCTCTGCACCCTTTCAATCTTTTCCACATCCTTCCTGTAATGAGGCGACCAGAACTGAGCACAGTACTCCAAGTGGGGTCTGACGAGGGTCTTATAAAGCTGCATCATTATCTCCCGACTCCTAAACTCAATCCCTCGATTGATAAAGGCCAGCACACCATACGCCTTCTTAACCACCTCCTCTACCTGCGAGGCCGATTTAAGAGTCCTATGGACCCGGACCCCAAGGTCCTTCTGATCCTCTACACTGCTAAGGGATTGTGTTATAATATTGTTTTCTCATCAATAATCTAATCACTGAGTTTCAGTTTGCGAGACAAAGAGACAGACAGAAATATAAACAGATTAAAATGGAGAGAAAGGCAGATTTAGCCATTAAAGCTGGACTGAGCATCTATTTGTCTATCTGGCCCCTTCTTTGTGCCAGGTCCTGTTCCATGGGGCAGGGTGGGTTGATGATGAGTCAGAATTTGCTGTCACCAGGCATTTGCTATTAGCTCAAAAATATATTTTTCCCACAAAGTCGCTGAAGGTGTGGGTGATAACACCGCAGCGAGGGACAATCAGGCACCTGGGATCTGAATGATTGGGACAATTCCAGTATCTCCCCAAACAATGGGAATTCAGGATTGGGAATAAACCGCAGGATGACTGAATGAGAGCAGTGAATGAAAAAGGGGGAATTCAATGACGACCCATTTACCAACGGAGAAATAAGGGAACTAAAGAAAGATTAGATTAAGAGAGAGAGAGAGAGAAGAGTTAGGAAGGAAAATTCATTTTAAAAAATGAGAATTGAACACCTTTCTAAAATCTCACCAAATAATTAGGAGTCTGAGCGAATAGGACTCCACATGTAATTGTTCATTATCAGTTCTAGAGAGGTTGATTGGCAGTAATTAACAATCACTAATTATTGATTAATAATTACCGTTATTTTGACAGTAAGTGCTGGAGGTGGAGGCGCCAGAGAGAGGACAGTGGAACTGCTATCATGATTCAGCAGGCCAAGATCCACCCGAGCTTAGTTCCATTGCTTGTCTTCATTGGAGCTGGAAATCCTGGAGCAAGCATGCATCTCCAACATCCCCTGGAATCGCAAAAAACAACCCTGAACCTCGGAATAAGATAGCACCCACTCAGCAGTACCAGTTCTTTGCTGTGAACATGGGCTACAATAAACTGAAGAAGCATCAGCCAGACTTGGAAATGTTGAAGGCAGATCATCTTGTCCAGGTGGGTTTTATAGGCCACAATGAAGCCTGTTTTACTACTGTTACCTGTGGATGATTTTAGTGCACACTCAGGAATTAAATACAGTGTACTTCATTTGTGTGTGTATATATATATACCAAATGTTGATGTGAATAAATATGTAGTGCATTACCTAAAAAAAAGCTGATCCATCAAATTCTATAGCTGAAAACCAAACACCTTGAAGGAAGCTCCCTTTCTGGATGGGGGAAGGGCAGTGGATTATTGCACATGCTCATGAAGCCTATACTCTAATTTCCCTAGAGAGAGTTCGTCTTTTGCATCTAATTTAAATTGGATGCTTGGCTTTAATCTGGTGACATTGATTTGTTCCCTGCAGCAGCGAGCAGGAATGTTCAGGACAGTGAAGTGAATCGGAATAAGCTGGAGCAGAAATCATGTCAGTTATGTAACAGTGTTCTCATTTCTTGGCTTCTGCTGAATGTGTTCACTGAGCGACCTGTCTGAAAGAATAAGCACACAGAGCTCTCCTTCACTCTCATACTCTGTCTTTCTCTGAGAGCGTCAGCTTACCAATAAATAAACTCATGGACTTTGCCCTCAAATAGTTGCTCAGTTTTAATGATTGTCTCTCTATTACTAAGCATCACCATCATACTCTCTTTATCGAGTGAGGGCTACATTTCCTTCACTCTCCACGCTGTTACAATGCTGTGGGACTTGGAGAGAAAGTTGGAGGTAATGGTTCCCACACACCTGATACCCTTGTCCTACAAAAGAAGAAAAACGACTTGTATCCAGAAACTGAACTGGACTAGCCACATAATAATGTGTGCGAGGTCGTACACTTTGGAAAAAAGAATAGAGGCATGGACTATTTTCTAAACGGTGACAAAATTCATAATGCTAAAGTGCAAAGGGACTTGGGAGTCCTAGTCCAGGATTCTCTAAAGGTAAACTTGCAGGTTGAGTCCGTAATTAAGAAAGCAAATGTAATGTTGTCATTTATCTCAAGAGGCTTGGAATACAAAAGCAGGGATGTACTTCTGAGGCTTTATAAAGCACTGGTTAGGCCCCATTTGGAGTACTGTGAGCAATTTTGGGCCCCACACCTCAGGAAGGACATACTGGCACTGGAGCGGGTCCAGCGGAGATTCACACGGATGATCCCAGGAATGGTAGGCCTGACATACGATGAACGTCTGAGGATCGTGGGATTGTATTCGTTGGAGTTTAGGAGGTTGAGGGGAGATCTGATAGAAACTTACAAGATAATGAACGGCTTAGATAGGATGGACGTAGGGAAGTTGTTTCCATTAACAGGGGAGACTAGGACGCGGGGGCACAGCCTTAGAATAAAAGGGAGTCACTTTAGAACAGAGATGAGGAGAAATTTCTTCAGCCAGAGAGTGGTGGGTCTGTGGAATTCATTGCCACAGAGGGCTGTGGAGGCCGAGACGTTGAGCGTCTTCAAGACAGAAATTGATAAATTCTTGATTTCTCGAGGAATTAAGGGCTATGGGGAGAGAGCGGGTAAATGGAGTTGAAATCAACCATGATTGAATGGTGGAGTGGACTCGATGGGCCGAATGGCCTTACTTCCGCTCCTATGTCTTATGGTCTTATGGTTACAAGAGCAAGCCAGAGGTTAGGAAAACTCCAGCGAGTAACTCAAGTCCTGACTCCCATAGCCTGTTCCCCCATTGACAAGGCACAAGTCGGGAGCGTGATGGAATACTCTCCATTTGCCTGGATGAGTGCAGCCCCAACAACACTCAAGAAGCTCAACATTATCCACGACAAAGCAGCCCCACTTGATTGCTATCCCATCTACTCGCTCTGCCACCGACACACAGTAGCAGCCCTGAGTGGCATCTAGAAGATGCACCGCAGGAACTCACCAAGGTTTCTTAGACAGCACCTTCCAAAATCCATGACCACTATCATCTAGAAAGACAAGGGCAGCAAATACATTGGGAGCACCACCACCTGCAAGTTCCCCTCCAAGTCACTTACCACCTGACTTGGAAATATATCGCCATTCCTTCACTGTCATTGGGTCAAAATCCTAGAACCCCTCCCTAACAGCACTGTGGGTGTACCTACACTACATGGACTGCAGTGTTTCAAGGTGGTAGCTCACCATCACCTTCTCAAGGACAACTAGGAATGGGCATTAAATACTGGTCCAGCCAGTGACACCCACATCCCATGATTGAATTTTAAAAATCTCTGCATCATTGTGCTTTTTTCTAATTTATTCTCTGTTAGCCATCCCTAATTATGCTGAAATTGAGTGGCCATGGCAGAGGGCGGTTAAGGGTGGGGCTGGAGTCACACGTAGGCCAGACCAGGTAAGGAAAGCAGATTTCCTTCCCTAAAGGACATTATTGAACCAGATGGGTTTTTCCAACAATCCACAATGGTTTCATGGGCATCATTACTGAGACTAGCTTTATATTCCAGATTTATTAACGGAATTGAAATTTTACCAGATGCTGTGGTGGGATTTGAACCTGTGTCCTCAGAGTATTACTCTGGGCCCCTGGATTACTAGTCTCACAACATCATCATCGTCTTCCCATCCCGCCCCTTCACACCCTCAAGGCATTCCAAAGTGTTTTAGTGCCAGCTAATAGCTTAAGAAGTATAACCACTGTTGCAATGTCGGAAACGCAGCAGCCTCTTTTCACACAGCAAGATCCCACAATTGACAATGTCATCACAACCATTTGGAGAACCCTCTGCTCTCGAGCAGAGACCCACATAATATTTAAGAAATATCTAGGTGTGCACTTGCGATGCCAAGGCATGAAAGGCTATGGACCAAATGCTGCAAAATGGGATTAGAATGGTTGAGTGTTTTGTCTTTGACTGGTGCAGACATGATGGGCTGAAGGGCCTTGGTCTGTGCTGTAGAACTCTATGATTGGATCCCTGTGTCAGTGCGGAAGATTCGATCGGCAGCTGAGCGACTAGTGAGTTTGGTGATTTTTGCCAAGGTGAGATTGGAGGTTCAATGTAATTTGAGACGGGTAATGTTGAGTCAGCTCACAGAGATCTGTGCAGAGGTGGCAGGGACTATACCACAAACTTATCATGGTGACGGGAGGCCTCGGACGCTCCCCCACTCAGCCCCACCTCAGTTCAATGCACCAGGTCTGACTCCTGGGAAAACCCAAGTCAATGTACTGAGTTGGGTGAATGCAGCGTGACACAGCCGGTGGGTGGGGGAGGGGTGGGGGTTGTGGATGATGGAGGGGGCAGGACCTCTGGCTGGGGGAGGCACTAAATATCTTTGTGAGGAACTTGAGGTCGCCTGTTTTTCTGGCTGGAAGGCTCTGGCTACTGGAGTTGGGCAGGACTCAATACTGAGTCCCTTGTCGCTTGTGAGACATATTAATGATACAGTATGCAATGAAGAAGACGTGACTAGGAAGTTTGTAAATGATACAAAAATTGGCCGTGTGGTTAATAGTGAAGAGGAGAACCGTGGACTGCAGGAAGTTATCAATAGATTACATGGTGGCACAATGATTAGCATAGCTGCCTCACAGCATCAAGGACTCGGGTTCAATTCCAGTCTTGGGTAACTGTATCTGTGGAGTTTGCACGTTCTCCTCATGTCTACGTAGGTTTCCTTCGGGTGCTCTGGCTTCCTCCCACAGTCCAAAGATGTGCAGGTTAGGTGGATTGGCCATGCTAAATTGCCCCTCAGTGTTAGTGGATTAGTCATGGTAAATGCACGGGGTTATGGGGGATAGGGCCGCAATAAAGTGCTCTTTTGGAAGGGTGGGTGCTGGCCTCCTTCTGCGCTGTAGGGATTCTATATTAAGACAGAGAAGATGGATAGAAAAATGGCAAATGGAGTTCAATCCAGATGAATGTGAGGTCATATATTTGATGATTTGATTTGATTTAATTTATTATTGTCACATGTATTAGTATACAGTGAAAAAGTATTGTTTCATGCACATTTTACAGACAAAGCATACCAAGTTGCTCTAGCAGAGAGCGAGTAGGGATATGATTTGCTGAATGGCCCCCTTCGAGGGTGCATAACCAGATTAATGAAGAATCAGTGGTGCCAGTTAAAGAAGATATTCCCTGTGTGAATGTGGAAAAACATGGGGATGGTTCTTAATGGGTTAATTGGTCAGGATCCTCCAGTCCTGCCATGAGTGGGCGTCGTCACGGGTGGGCCAGAGAGGCATTGCTCCATATTTTCCAGTACCGTCCACGAGGATGTCGGGCAGTGAGGGGCCGGGAGATCCTGAGTGTGTTTTCAGAAGAGGAGAAGGACAGGTTCTAGAGGAAGAATGTGAAATATTGGAGGGGATAAACATCGTGAGGGAGGAAATTTTTTTTTGCAGTGGCCCGACTCCAGTGTACTCCAGGGAAGAAACAACTGCTGGGAAATAATAACCGGAGAGATAGTTCCATCAAAGGGATGGCAGCGGAATTATGGGTCGAATGGTCTCCTTCTCAGGTTCACCCGGTTTCCCACAAGCGCTGAGCTGGAGGTGGGAGTCTGAGTAACAGGAAAGGTCCCTGGGCAAGAATTGCAGAGCAGGCTGCGATGTCCCTGTTGTATTGGAGCATTTGCCAAGAACATTGTACAATTGCTCTTTATTCCTTAAAGCTGCCGGGAATGTTAATCACTGTGAGGGGGTGTGAATGAATTCTGCAGTTTGTATCCTCGTTATCTTCCTGGGCAAACTCGCAGCTCTTCAGATGACAGGAGAAGAAGAAATACAACAACAATAACTCACATTTACATAGAGCCTTTAATGTAGAAAAAAACATTACAAGGTGTTTCACAGGGACGGTATAAACATAGTATGACACAAAGTTAGGCACAAGGGAGCTAATAGGTCAGGTGACTAATCATTTGGTCAAAGGAGTAAGTTTCAAGGAGAGATGGAAAGGATCAAAGTGAGTTTGAGCGGTGGAGAGCTTTAGGGAGGGAATTCCAGAGCTTGGGACCCAGGCAGCTGAAGGCACGGCGACCAATGGTGGAGCCACTATCTTCAGGAATGTACAAGAGGCCAGAATTAGAGGAACACAGACATCCCGAAGGGTTGCGGGGCTGGAGGAAATTCCAGAGAGAGGGAGGGAGTGAGGACATGGAGGGATTTGAAAAGAAGGATGAGAATTTTAAAATCAAGGCATTACTTGAACAGGAGCCAGTGTAGGTCGGGACTTAGTGTGAGATGGTTATGCAGTGCCGGATTTAGGCATAAGCTAAACAAGCTACAGCTTAGGGCCTCACAATCTGCAGGGGCCTCACAAAATTTCAGAAGGTTTACAATGAAGAGAACATTTAAGAGCGGATACCAGAAAAGAAAAAGAAAGCACCAGCTTGAAGAGCAACTCAAAAAATTACCAAAATTACCAAAATCTATGAGAGAGATCAAGCCAGCCAAATGATAAATATGTAATCAGTAAATGCATTCATTTGAAAATAATTTGTATTTTTCACTTTAAATACCTTGCTATTAAATAATCAAAAGGCATAATTATGTTTTCAATTTTTTTGTGGCGACCCAAGGTCTTGTTTTGGTACGCACCTTTGTGAGACCTTTTGGTGTAACTTTTTAACAAGGGGCCTCCAAGCTTTATATAGCTTAGGGCCTCACCAAGTCTAAATCCGGCACTGTGGTTATGTATGCAAATCAGGCTTGCGCCCTTCCTGGTGTGAATCTGATTGTGTCATCGGAGAAGGGGGCAGATCGTAAATTGAGCCTCACTGCTTAGAATCGTGTTTTCGGACTCTTGCAAGATTTAGCAACCATTATGGGAATCGAGCCCACCGCTAAAATGGCCGCTAAGTAACTCTACACTGTCTCCATCAAACACTCCCAGGACAGGTACAGCACGGGGTTATATACAGAGTAATGCTCCGTCTACACTGTCCCCATCAAACACTCCCAGGACAGGTATAGCACGGGGTTAGATACAGAGTAAAGCTCCCTCTACACTACCCCCATCAAACACTCCCAGGACAGGTACAGCACAGGGTTAGATACAGAGTAAAGCTCCCTCTACACTGTCCCCATCAACACTCCCAGGAAGAAAAGTGAAGAATACAGCATTCAACAACACCTAAACAGAATAGTCCATGAGGAAATCACGAAAGTACTGAATGGGGAATCTGGCACACCCTACCTGGCGAATGATAGCAGCTGTTCAGAACAACTGCAGTCATTTGCTGAGTAGCTTGTCAGACTGGGTGGTCTACGTGCTGGATTGGTTACTTTGGGCACAGACCACCCCAATTGACAGGGTACTCATCCACTTCTCTGCCCTTTCCTCACTGACTCTTTATGTATTATCCAAGCATTCTTTGGGCTTTCCTGGATTTTACTTGCCAATATTTGCTCCTTGATTTCCTGATTTATAACTTCACCCCCTGTTCGAAATGGAACTTTTCCCGCAGTGATCCATAATCTAGAGTGTGCTCCAATGCTTCAAACTTTGCTCACAGAATGGGGGGGGGGGGGGGGGGTGTGGCTGGCCAGGCCAGCATTTATTGTTCATCCCTAATTGCCCTTGAGAAGATGGTGGTGAGCTGTCTTCTTGAACCATTGCAGTCCACCCAGTGTGTGAACACCTACAATAGTGTTTAAAAGGGATTCTAACCCAGTGACAGTGAAGGAACGGCGATATTATTCCAACTCAGAATAGTGAGTATCCTTGAAGTGGTGATGTTCCCATTTCCTTCTACATTGTAGTGGTCGTGGGTTTGAAAGGTACTGTCGAAGGAGCCTTGGTGAATTCCTTTAGTGCATCTTGTGGATGGTACACATGGCTGCCACTGTGAGTCAGTGGTGGAGGGAGTGAATGTTTGTGGAAGGGGTAGCAATTTTATCCTGGATGGTGTTGAGCTTCTTGAGTGTCGTTGGAGCCGCACTCATTTAGGTAAGTGGTGAATATTCCATCACATTCCAGATTTGTGCCTTGTACATGGTGGACAGGCTTTCGGGAGTCAGGAGGTGAGTTACTCACCACAGAATTGTCAGTCTGACCTGCTCTTGTAGCCACAGTATGGTTGATCCAGTTCAGTTTCTGGTGAATGTTGATCATGGGAAATTCGGCGATGGTATTTTCATTGAATTTCAAGGGGAGATGGTTGGATTCTCTCCTGTTGGAGATGGTCATTACCTGGCACTTGTGTGGTGCAAATGTTAGTTTCCATTTATCAGCCCTAGCCTGAATGTTGTCCAGGTCCTTATACATATGTACACGACTGCTTCAGTGTTAGAGGAGTCCAAATTGGGAGGCACACTAGTAAGCAATGGATGGAAGGTCATTGGTGAAACAGATGAAGATGGTTGGGCCTCGAACACTAACCTGAGTGATGTCCTGGGATTGAGATGATTGACCTCCAACAACCACAACCATCTTCCTTTGTGCTGAGTGTGACTCCAACCAGTGGAGAGTTTTCCCCCTTGATTCCCATTGACTCCAGTTTTGCGAGGGCTCCTTGATGCCACACTTGGTCAAATACTGCCTTGGTGTCAAGGACAATCACTCTCACCTCACCTCTAGAGTTCAGCACTTTTGTCCATGTTTGAACCAGGAGATCAGGAGCTGAGTGATCCTGGCGGAACCCTAACTGAGTGTCAGTGAGCAGGTTATTGCTGATAAAGTGTCACTTGATAGCACTGTTGATGGCCCCTTCCATCACTTCATTAATGATTGAGAGTCGACTGATGTGGTGGTAATTGGCTGGGTTGGATTTGTCTTGTTTCTTGTGTACAGGAAATACCTGGGCAATTTTCCACATTGCCAGGTAGATGCCAGTGTTGTAGCTGTATTGGAACAGCTTTGCTAGGAGTTTGGAAAGTTCTAGAGCAAAGGTACTATTGCTGGAATATTGCCAGGGCTCATAGCCTTTGCAATAACCAGTGTGGTCATCTGCTCCTTAATATATCCATATCTTGATTTGGAGTGAATTCATTTGATTAAGAACATAAGAACTAGGAGCAGGAGTTGGCCATTTGGCCCCTGAGCCTGCTCTGCCATTCAATAAGATCATGGCTGATCTTTTTGTGGATTCAGCTCCACTTACCCGCCCGCTCACCATAACCCTTAATTCCTTTACTGTTCAAAAATCTATCTATCTTTGCCTTAAAATCATTCAAAGAGGGAGCCTCAATTGCTTCATTGGCAGGGAATTCCAAAGATTCACAACTCTTTGTGTGAAGAAGTTCTTCCTCAACTCAGTCCTAAATCTGCTCCCCCTTATTTTGAAGCTATGCCCCCTATTTCTAATTTCACCCACCAGTGGAAACAACCTCCCATCTTCTATCTTATCTATTCCCTTCATATTTGTATATTTTCTACAAGATCCCCCCTCATTCTTCTGAATTCTAATGAGTTTAGTCCCAGTCTACTCAGTCTCTCCTTATAAGCCAACCCTCCCAACTCCGGAACCAACCTATTGAATCTCCTCTGCACCCCCTCCAGTGCCAGTATATCCTTTCTCAAGTATGGAGACCAAAACTGTACACAGTACTCCAGGTGTGGCCTCACCAGCACCTTGTACAGCTGCAACATAACCTCCCTGTTTTTAAACTCCATCTCTCTAGTAATGAAGGACAACCTTCTATTTGCGTTCTTAGTTACCTGCTGCACCTGCAAACCAACATTTTGTGATTCGTGCAGAAGGACAACCAGGTCCCTCTGCACAACAGCATGCTGCAATTTTTTGCCATTTAAATAATAGTCCATTTTGCTGTTATTCCTACCAAAATGGATGACCTCACGCTTACCAACATTGTACTCCATCTGCCAGTCCCTTGCCCATTCACTTAGACTATCTTTCCCCCTTTGCAGACTTTCAGTGTCCTCTGCACACTTTGCTCTACCACTCATTTTAGTGTCATCTGCAAACTTTGACATACTACACTCGGTCCCCAACTCCAAATCATCTGTGTAAATTGTAAGCAATTGATGACTGGCATCTGAGATGATGGGAACTTTGGAGGAGATCAAGATGAATTATCCACGCTGCACAGCTGGATGAAGATGGTTGCAAATATTTCAACCTTGTGCAAGGTCTGACAGGGATGAAGATGGATGAGGCTGAGACATTATCTGTAAGGTATGATTCCGTGAGAATGTTTGACTAGTCTGTGAGACAGCTCTCCCAATTTTGACACAAGCCCCTAGATGTTTGTGAGGAGGACTTTGCACGGTTGACAGGGAAGGTTGTACCTCTCTTGTTTTGGTGTGTAGGTCAATGTCAGTTAGTCTGTCAGATTTTATTCTTACTTGACTTTGCCATGGTGGTTTGACAGAACTAAATATCTTGCTCGGCCATTTCAGAGGGCAGTTAAGAGTTGCTGTGGGATCTGGAGTTGCATGTAGGCCAGACCAGGTAAGGACAGCAGATTTCCTTCCCTAAAGGACATTAGTGAACCAGATGGGTTTTAATGACAATCAGTAGTTTCATTGTCACCATTACTCAGACTTGGTATTATTTAATTGCATTTTTAATTGATTTTAAAATCTCCTAGATGTTGTGGTGGGATTTGAACCCTTGTCTCTGAAGCTTTAGGTCTGTTTTACCAGTCCAGTAACATCACCACAATAGAATCACAACATCACAGTAATTTTACAGCACAGTAGGAGGTTATATTGGCCCATTGTATCTGTTCTGGCCTTCCAAATGAGCAATGGACATACATACAAAGATACGAATTAGGAGCAGGAGTAGGCCATTTGGCCCCCTCGAGCCTGCTCTGTCATTCAATAAGACCATGGCTGATCTGATCATAACCTCAACCTCACATTCCTGCCTACCCCCGATAACCTTTCACCCCATTGTTTATCAAGAATCTTTCTAGTTCTATCTTAAAAATATTCAGAGACTCTACTTCCACTGCCTTTTGATGAGGAGAGTTCCAGAGACTCACCACCCACTGAGAGAAAAAAAAATTCTCCTCCTTTCTGTCTTAAACCCCTTATTTTTAAACAGCGACCCCTAGTTCTAGATTCTCTCACAAGAGAAAACATCCTCTTCACACCCATCCTGTTAAAACCCCTTAGGATAGTGAAAGGTTTCAATCAAGTCACTTCTTACTCTTCTAAACTCCAGTAGATACAAGCCTAACCTGTCCAACCTGTCTCACCTTTCCCCACAGGACAACCCACCCCTTCTTGGTATTAGTTTACTAAACCTTCTCTGAACTGCTTCCAATGCATTTACATCTTTCTTTAAAGAAGGAGACCAATACTGTACATACTACTCCAGACGTGGTGCCTTGTATAAGTGAAGCATAACCTCCCTACTTTTGTATTCAATTCCCCTCACAATAAATGAAAACATTTTATCAGCTTTCCTAATTACTTCCTGTACCTGCATATGAGCCTTTTGTGATCCATGCAGCAGAGCATATAAATTATAAACAGTTGAGGCCTCAGCACTGATTCCTGTGGCACACCACTCGTTACATCTTGCCCACTCTGTTTTCTGTTAGCTGGACAATCTTCTAATCTGCCAATATGTTACCCCCTATACGATGAACTTTTACCTTCTGCAATGTAGCAGTGTGGCCCCATTAAGGGGCCGTTCTCTCAGGGCCACTTGATCAAGCTGGACCCTATGGAGAGACAGGGGACACCAAGCCAATCAGGTGCAACAGTGTGCATCCTGAGTCTGGGAGGAACCTCACTTCGAGCCAGGGAGTAGAAGAAAGTAGACATGTTTTACAGTTCTGTACACCATACTTGTACTTATATAAATATTGTTAATAATCCTTTCATAACAAGAAGCTGAAACGAGTTGTCTTCAAAATTAATACACTGGCAATGAAGAAAAATGTTTGTTAGTCATCAGGAGATTGCAGCGTGAAGCTAGAAGGCGGGGAGAGTGAGCATTGAAACTACGAAGAAACAAGGTTCGCCTCATAAAAATGCCTTTAATTGGAAAGATTGAGCCATTCGACCCAAGTGTGGAAAAGTGGGGGCCAATATATTGAAAGGCTGCACTATTTATTGTACATTATTATAGCTAATGAGATCATAACTGAGGAAAAATGAAAAGTAATACTACCCACAGTATGTGGCCCATAAACTTATAGCCTAGTGAGAAGTTTAACATCACCTGACACTCCAGACACAAAGAGAGCGATCTTACCAAAAAGTTTCTAAGTCTCGAACAAGCTTGAAAACGGAAAAGTTTCAGATCAGTTTTTTCGGTGAGGCTACAATCTTATGCCACTCTGTTCAAAAAATAATGCAAAAAATGTTTCCTTCCAGTAGGGGGAGGAAGTGGAACCTAAGCTCGCTGGAAAGCCGGCAACTGACAGTAGAAGGCGCAACCGCAAGTCCAAAATGATTGGGTGTCCAATTAATGAAGTGTACAATGGCCACAGCCACCTTTGAAAAGTTAAGGCAGATTTTAGCATGGTATTCCAGAGGTTTAGTGTCAGACAATGGCACAGCATTTACAGCAGAGGAGTTTTGAAAATTTGCTAAGTCAAATGGTATTCGCCATGTTCGGTCAGCACCTTTAATGAGTTAGCAGATCGAGCTTAACAAATATTCAAATCATTGATGAAAAAACGAACTGATAGACCATTACCTTTACAGTTAGCAAGTTTCTTGTTGTCATGCCAAATGCGACCGCAGGGGTCATACCAACTGACTTGTTAATGGGATTCTGTTTACGACCCAGTTAGATTTAGTATTTACAGATTTGGCAGGGAGGATGGAAGCTAGACAAGCCTCCCAGAAAGAAAACCATGACTCGAGGATAAAGGATAGCGTTTTCCAAGTTGATGATCCAGTCCTGGCCAGGAACTTTGCAGCAGGACCGACATGGGTGGCTGGTAAAATTGTGGAAAGAATGGAACTGGTCTCTTACATTGTAGAAGTGCAAGGTCATCGTGTAAAGAAACATGTGGGTCATTTGAGGAAGGGAGTTGGGCCTGATACAGGGGATCAACAGGTGTCTCCTGTGGTAGACTCGTGTTCACCAGTTGCTGATACAGTTATAAGTGTGGAGCTGAGGCATCCAGTGGTGTCTGAAACCAAGGGGGCTGTAGCTACTGAAGGGGATTTTGACCCCAGATTGATGAGCTTACCTTTTGCAACAGCCCGCCCAGATTCTTTACACATTGAAGATCATAGTACCAAATTGATTCCGCAAAGACCCAGAAGTCTCCTGACAGACTGAACTTATGATGTTTTTCCTGGGGTATTCCTGATGTCTTATTGAGTTGTACAGGCTTATGTTTAATGATGTTCCTTTCGTTTCAGTCATAGGTGGACTCAGGAGTTACACCGGGGGGGGGGGGGGGGGGGGGGGGGGGGGTGAGGTGGGGGGGTGGGGGGAGACGGATGTGGCAGCATGGCCCCTTTAAGGGGCGATTGGCTCGGCTTCCTACGCTGTCTCTCCATGGGATCTGGCCCAATCACGTGGCCACGTGATGGGGCCAGACCCCATGGAGAGACAATGTGGGAAGCTGAGCCAATCGGGTTGGAGTCAGAGAGGAGAAGAGAGTAGATGTTCTGTAGGCTATTACTAGTACAAATATAAATATTGTTGGTAATAAACCCTTCATAACTTGAAGCCTTCTGGTAATTGAAGTACACTGCATCCACTGGTTCCCCTTTATCTACAGCACGTGGTTCCTTCCAAAGAATTCCAATAAATGGGTTAAACATGATTTCCCTTTCACCAAACCTTGTTGACTCTGTCTGATTACCTTAAGTTTTCAAAATGTCCTCCTATAACATCTTTAATAATGGCTTCCAACATTTTCCCTATGACCAATATTAGGCTAGCTGGCCTGTAGTTTCCTGCTGTCTGTCTCCCTCCCTATTTTCCAATCTAATGGCACCTTCCCGAATTAAGGGAATTTTTGAAAATTAAAACAAATGCATCAACTATCTCAGCAGCTCCTTCAAGACCCTAGGATGAAGTCCATCTGGACCTGGGGATTTGTCAAGCTGCGGACCCAACCATTTGCTCAATACCGCTTCCCTGGTGATTATAGTTTTCCCGAGTTCCTCCTTCACTCCCAGTTCCTGATTTTCAACTATTTCTGGGATGTTACTGGTGTCCTCTGTCAGAAAGACATATGCAAGACACATGTTCAATTCACCGCTTTTGTTCTACTTACCATCATCAATTCCCCAGATGCACTTTCTACAGGAGCAATGCTTACTTCGTGAACAACATCTAGTCATTACTTTGAGCTTCCCCACCTTCTCTCTGTAACCCTGCACATTCTTCCTTTTCAGATAGTTATCCAATGACCTCTCAAATGGCTCAGTTGAACCTATTTTCACCACACATTTTCATCTGGCAGTGCAATATAGATCCTAACCACTCACTGTGTGATCAAGTTTCTCCACATTCATCTTTGGTCCTTTCACCGATGATTTTAAATCTGTGCCCTCTCATTCTCGATCCTACCACCAATGGGAACAGTTTCTCCCTGTCGACTCTGTCCAGACCCCTCCTGATTTTGAACATCTCGATCAAATCTCCTCTCAATCTTCTCTTCTCCAAGGAAAATAAACCCAACTTCTCCAATGCTTCTTCAGAACTTCATCCCTACAGTACAGAAGGAGGCCATTCAGCCCATCGAGTCTGCACTGACTCTACCCAACAGGCCCAACCCCCCACCCTATCCCCATACATTTACCATGGTTAATCCACCTAACCTGCACATCATTGGACATCAAGGGGCAATTTACCATGGCCAATCCACCTAACCTGCACGTCTTTGGAATATAGGAGGAAACCGGAGCACTCGGAGGAAACCCACGTAGACACGGGGAGAACATGCAAATCTCCACATAGACAGTCACCCGAGGCCGGAATTGAACCCGGGTCCCTGGCGCTGTGATGCAGCAGTGCTAACCACTGTCCACTGTGCCTCCTCTCTGGAACCATTCTCATGAAGCTACTCCACTCTCTCTCCAGTGTCTTCACATCTTCCCTAAAGTGTGGCTCCCAGAACTGGCCGCAGAACTCCAACTGAGGCTGAACGAGTTCAACAGCACCTCCTTGTTCTGGTACTCTGTGTCCCTATTAATAATACTGTGTGCTTTATTAACCGCTCTCAACCTATCCAACCGCCATCAATGACCTATGCACATGAATCATAGAATCCCTACAGTGCAGAAGGAGCCCATTCAGCCCATCGAGTGGCACCAACAACAATCCCACCCAGACCCTATCCCCGTAACCCCACTTATTAACCTTGCTAATCGCCTTACACCAATGGTCAATTTAGCATGGCCAATCAACCTAACCTGCACATCTTTGGACTGTGGGAGGAAACCGGAGCACCCGGAGGAAACCCACGCAGACACAGGGAAAACGTGCAAACTCCACACAGACAGTCACCCGAGGCTGGAATCAAACCCGGATCCCTGGTGCTGTGAGGCAGCAGGGTTAACCACTGTACCACCATACCGCCCGAACATCCAGGTCCCTCAGAACTATATTTAAGTCAGCCCTGCCGAAGCAACAGTCTTTCCCAGACTGAAGCTCTGCCCAGAGGGACTGAGCACAGTTTCTCAGTAAGTTTAGATGCTCTGGGGACAGAGTGGCCTAGATTGTTGACAAGATGGTTAGAGCATCATTAAACAAGCTACAGTTTGTGATCAGAACCAATTACGTGACTAATGGTTTAAGCAAGGTAAATGAGTTTCTGTTGAATCCAGTAACTTTTATCTTTAGTGACATTCTTCAGGAATTAGCGACACATAAATGTCGGGTAAACAGTTCTTTTTCTCATATTTGGTGAAAACATCCCACGCTCGGCCCTAGAGTGGAGCAGCACAATCAAGCCTTTCAGTGTCATTATCCTTTGTGATTTTCTACAAAGGGAACACTATTTAATAACATGCAATCAGGCTACAAATCCTCTTTGTGGTTTGCAGCAAAACATTTATTGGCACAGAGGAGAGGCTAACAGGCCATGTTCTCAGGGGCTGACCAAACCAGTTTAGGCCGCATTCTTCCTTCTGCCCATCTCACCTGACGGCTAGTATCGGCTGCAAGTGCGGCTGATTCCACCACAGTCCCACGTTCAATTCTCACCGATGAAGGTTACACTTTCCAGGGACAAGGAGAGTTAGACTTACATAAGAACATAACATAAGAAATAGGAGCAGGAGTAGGCCATCTAGCCCCTCGAGCCTGCCCCGCCATTCAATAAGATCATGGCTGATCTGACGTGGATCAGTACCACTTACCCGCCTGATCCCCATAACCCTTAATTCCCTTACCGATCAGGAATCCATCCATCCGCGCTTTAAACATATTCAGCGAGGTAGCATCCACTACCTCAGTGGGCAGAGAATTCCAGAGATTCACCACCCTCTGGGAGAAGAAGTTCCTCCTCAACTCTGTCTTAAACTGACCCCCCTTTATTTTGAGGCTGTGTCCTCTAGTTTTAACTTCCCTACTAAGTGGAAAGAATCTCTCCGCCTCCACCCTATCCAGCCCCCGCATTATCCTATAAGTCTCCATAAGATCCCCCCTCATCCTTCTAAACTCCAACGAGTACAAACCCAATCTCCTCAGCCTCTCCTCATAATCCAAACCCCTCATCTCCGGTATCAACCCGGTGAACCTTCTCTGCACTCCCTCCAATGCCAATGTATCCTTCCTCATATAAGGGGACCAACACTGCACACAGTATTCCAGCTGCGGCCTCACCAATGCCCTGTACAGGTGCATCAAGACATCCCTGCTTTTATATTCTATCCCCCTCGCAATATAGGCCAACATCCCATTTGCCTTCTTGATCACCTGTTGTACCTGCAGACTGGGCTTTTGCGTCTCATGCACAAGGACCCCCAGGTCCCTTTGCACGGTAGCATGTTTTAATTTGTTTCCATTGAGATAGTAATCCCATTTGTTATTATTTCCTCCAAAGTGTATAACCTCGCATTTCTCAACGTTATACTCCATTTGCCATATCCTCACCCACTCACTCAGCCTGTCCAAATCTCTCTGCAGATCTTCTCCGTCCTCCACACGATTCACTTTTCCACTTATCTTTGTGTCGTCACTTAACGGTGTCGTCACTTAACGGTGACTATCCCTTCCCTCTGTTTTGTGGTCAACAGGTCGAACTTTGGGATGTTTATGTTGGTGTTGGCTCTCCCTCATCTTCAGCTGTACAAGTTTCTTTGTGTTTTCGTTACTTCACATAGGATCATGCGAATTAGGAGCAGGAGAATCATTGAATCCATAGAATTCCTACAGTGCATAAGGAGGCCATTGGCCTATCGATTCTGCACTGACCACGATCCCATCCAGGCCCTACTCCCATAACCCACATATCTACCCTGCTAATCCCCTGACACCAGGGTCAATTTAGCATGGCCAATCAACCTAACCCGCATGTCTTTGGACTGTGGGAGGAAACCGGAGCAGCCGGAGGAAACCCATGCAGACGTGGGGATAATGTGCAAACTCCACACAGACAGTGACCCGAGGCCAGAATTGAACCCGGGTCCTTGGTACTGTGAGGCAGCAGTGCTAATCACTATGCCACCGTGCTCCCCCATTCAGCCCTTCGATGCTTGCGCCACTGAATGAATTGCTACCTCAATTCCATCTTTCTGCCCCATCTCCATATAATTTAATTCCCTTCGTATCCAAATACTGTCAACCTCATCTTCAACAGACTCAATCATGAGCACATGACTTTCTGTTATGTCTTGCCCACTTCCTATCTGAGTAGGAAGTTGGCGAATGACATTTTTAGAAAATAATTTGCGGGTTTGTGGGTGTTGCCTGTTAGACCAGCATTTATTGCCCATCCTTAATTGCCCTTCAGAAAGTGGTGATGAGCTGCCTTCTTCAACAGCTGCAGTCCATGTGGTGTAGGCACATCCACAGTGCTGTTGGTGTTGGGAAGGATTCCGGGATTTTGACCCAGCGACAGTGAAGGAATGACGATATATTTTCAAGTCAAGATGGTGAGTGACTTGGAAAGAAACCTCCAGGCGGTGGTGTTCCAGGTATCTGCTACTCTTGTCCTCCTAGATGGTAGTGGGTTTGGAAGGTGCTGCCTAAAGAACATTGGTGAGTTGCTGCAGTGCGTCTTGTAGATGGTACACACGGCTGCCACTGTGGCTCGGGATTGAATGTTTGTGAAAGGGCTGCCAATCAAACGGGTTGCTTTGTCCTGGATGGTGTTGAGTTTCTTGAACGTTGTTGGAGCTGCACTAATCCAGGCAAGTGGAGAATATTCCATCACACTCCTGACTTGTGCCTTGTAGATGGTGGACAGGCTTTGTGATGAGACCTGGTGGTTCAAGTCCGCTTGACCTTATTTTGCATCCAAATGCCCTCTAGGTGAAGAGATTTCCTCTCACCTTAGTCCTAAATGGCCCTTATCCTCATACTGCACCATGTGTTCTAAATACCCAACATGGAAAACATTATTTTGGGATCTACCCTTGTCAAGCCCCTTAAAAATTTTATATGTTTGAATTAAATTTCCTCTCATTTTTCTAATATCAACCTCGGCCGTTCCACACTTGCCCAGAATATCGTCACCAATCTATCACTGAGTTCAGAAGTATGGATGTCTTGCTACAGTTATACAGGGCCTTGGTGAGACCACACTGGGATATTGTGTGCAGTTTTGGTCTCCCTATCTAAGAAAGGATATACTTGCCAAAGAGAGAGTGCAGCAGAGGTTCACTAGTCTGATACCAGGGTTGGCGGGTCTGTCCTATGAGGAGAGATTTGTTTGACTGGGCCTGTATTCACTAGAATTCAGAAGGATGAGAGGAGATCTGATTGATCTCGCAGGGCTGGACAGACTAGATGCAGGGAGGATGTTTGCCCTGGAGGAGGAATCTAGTGTAAGGAGTCTAACAACACCAGGTTAAAGTCCAACAGGTTTATTTGGTAGCAAACGCCACTAGCTTTCGGAGCGCTGCTCCTTCATCAGGTGGAGTGGTAATTTCCACTCCACCTGACGAAGGAGCAGCGCTCCGCAAGCTAGTGGCGTTTGCTACCAAATGAACCTGTTGGACTTTAACCTGGTGTTGTTAGACTCCTTACTGTGTTCACCCCAGTCCAACGCCGGCATTGCCACATCAGGAGGAATCTAGAACCAGGGGACTCAGTCTCAGGATACAGGGTAGACCATTTAGGACTGAGATGAGGAAAGATTTCTTAAATCAAAGGATGGTGAACCTGTGGAATTCTCTACCACCGAGGTTGTAGAGGTCAAGTCACTGAATGTATTCAAGAAGGAGATAGATTTTTCGATTTTAATGACATCAAGGAGCATGGGGAGAAAGCAGGAAAATGGCATTGAGATCAAGGATCAGCCACGATCAGACTGAATGGCAGAGCAGGGCTCGAAGGGCCGAATGGCCTACTCCTGCTCCTAGTTTCTATGTTTGTGGCTTTTTATTTCTTTGAAACCTCGAGTTAAGAACATTTATAAGGCAATCTCTGCCTTTATGTTATTGCAGCACCGATAAATGAGGCAGAAACCTTGTCGGAACCATGTAGTTCAAGCTAAAACAGCAAAATCAATTTATAATGAGAGATAAATTGAAACAGAAACAAATACAAACCAGTTGATAAACAGCAATGCGATAGCAACCTTACATACTTCCATTAGTTCATCAAACCAAAATAACAAGTGGTTTTTTTAAGGCACCCGAGATTGTCACTGAAAATGGTGAGAGATCATTTCTTGCTCATTCGTAGAACAATAACACCATGTGGACTTTAACTAACCCATCACCATCAAACTGGCCGACTTCTTACTCAGACAGGAAATGGGTTAGCCTGTGGAATGTTACGTAGCAACGTGTTCATTGACCTACACTCCCAGGCGCCAATGTCTCGGGTTTAAAATTCTCATCTCAGTTTTCAAATCTCTCATTCCTCTCTTTCTCTGTAATCTCCCCAATGTCTGAGCTCCTCTAATTCTGGTGTCTTGAGTCGCCCTCATTTTAATTGCCACACCTTTGGCTGCTGAGACTCGAAGTTCTGGAGTTCCCTCCCTCAACCTCTCCGCCTCTCCCTCTCCCTTTAAGACACTCCTTAAAATTTCCTCATTGTCCAAACCTTTGGTCACATTGCCTAATATGGGTGTATGGTTTCTGCATCAATTGGCTGTCTGATTATACTCCAGTGATTTGTTTTAGGATGTTTCACTAAATTAAATGGAAGCTATTGTTGTGGTTTTCCACCAGTTCAATGTGGGAGAGAGGGGTTTCCATGGCAACTCACCATAGTGAAACAGCAGGGACAAGTCCAGGTTTGGGGAAGCCTCAATCTCCTTGTGAGAACAGAATCCCTAACCAAAGGAGAAAATGCTGGAAAATCTCAGCAGGTCTGGCAGCATCTGTAAGGAGAGAAAAGAGCTGACGTTTCGAGTCCAGATGACCCTTTGTCAAAGCTAAAAGGCATAGAAAGTTGGAGATATTTTTTGGGGGGAGAGACGTATGGAAATCCTGTCAGAGAGAAGAGCAGTACTTCTTCAGGGTAGGTAGTCCTGGAAGAGAAGTGACAGTGAGTTAAACACTGGATAAAAGCAAATTACTGCGGATGCTGGAATCTGAAACCAAAAGGTTTTGATTTGATTTGACTTATTATTGTCACATGTATTAACTTACAGTGAAAAGTATTGTTTCTTGCGCGCTATACAGACAAAGCATACCATTCATAGAGAAGAAAGCAAGAGAGTGCAGAATGTAGTGTTACAGTCACAGCTAGGGTGTAGAGAAAGATCAACTTAATGCAAGGTAAGTCCATTCAAAAGTCTGATGGCAGCAGGGAAGAAGCTGTTCTTGAATCGGTTGATACGTGACCTCAGACTTTTGTATCTTTTTCCTGAAGGAAGAAGGTGGAAGAGAGAATGTCCGGGGTGCGTGGGGTCCTTAATTATGCTGCTGCTTTTCCAAGGCAGCGGGAAGTGGTGCAGACAGAGTCAATGGATGGGAGGCTGGTTTACGTGATGGATTGGGCTACATTCATGACCTTTTGTAGTTCCTTGCGTTCTTGGACAGAGCAGGAGCCATACCAAGCTGTGATACAACCAGAAAGGATGCTTTCTATGGTGCATCTGTAAAGGTTGGTGAGAGTCGTAGCTGACATGCCAAATTTCCTTAGTCTTCTGAGGAAGTACAGGTGTTGGTGGGCTTTCTTAACTATAGTGTCGGCATGGGGGGACCAGGACAGGTTGTTGGTAATCTGGACACCTAAAAACTTGAACCTCTCACACCTTTCTACTTCGTCCCCATTGATGTAGACGGGGCATGTTCTCCTTTACGTTTCTTGAAGTCGATGACAATCTCCTTCATTTTGTTGACATTGAAGGAGAGATTATTGTCACCACATCAGTTCACCAGATTCTCTATCTCATTCCTGTACTCTGTCTCGTCATTGTTTGAGATCCGACCCACTACGGTGGTGTCATTAGCAAACTTGAAAATCGAATTGGAGGGGAGTTTGGCCGCACAGTCATAAGTGTACAAGGAGTATAGTAGGGGGCTGAGAACACAGCCTTGTGGGGCACTGGTGTTGAGGATGATTGTGGAGGAGGTGTTGTTGCCTATCCTTACTGATTGTGGTCTGTGAGTTAGGAAGTTCAGGATCCAGTCGCAGAGGGAGGTGCCGAGGCCCAGGCCACAGAGCTTAGAGATGAGTTTTGTGGGAATAATAGTGTTGAAGGCTGAGCTGTAGTCAATAAATAGGAGTCTGACACAGGTGTCCTTGTTATCTCGTGTTCCAGGGTTGAGTGCAGGGCCAGGGAAATGGTGTCTGCTGAGGACCTGTTTCGGCAGTGGGCAAACTGTAGAGGATCCAGGTAGTCCAGGAGGCTGGAATTGATTTGTACCATGACTAACCTTTCGAAGCACTTCATAATGATGGAGTCAGAGCCACCAGCTGATAGTCATTAAGGCACGCTGCTTGTTTTTTCTTTCTCAGCAGATGGAGTTCAATCCAGATCAATGCGAAGTGATGCATTTTGGTAGAGCTAACGTAGGGGGGAGCTATGCGATAAATGGCAGAACCGTAAAGGGTGTAGATACGCAGAGGGACCTGGGTGTGCAAGTCCACAGATCCTTGAAGGTGACGTCACAGGTGGAGAAGGTAGTGAATAAGGCATATGTCATGCTTGCCTTTATAGGACGGGGCATAGAGTATAAAAGTTGGGGTCTGATGTTGCAGATGTATAGAACGTTGGTTCGGCCGCATTTGGAATACTGCGTCCAGTTCTGGTCGCCACACTACCAGAAGGACGTGGAAGCTTTAGAGAGAGTGCAGAGGAGGTTTAGCAGGATGTTGCCTGGTATGGAGGGGCTGAATTATACTTAGTCCCTCTCACCTTGAGCCCGTGACCCCTCGTGATCGTCACTTCTGATCTGGGGAAAAGCTTCCCACCGTTCACCCTATCTATCCCTTTCATAATCTTGTATACCTCTATAGGTTATGAGAGATTGGTTAAACTGGGGTTGTTCTCACTGGAAAGACGGAGGATGAGGGGAGACTTAATAGAGGTGTATAAAATTATGAAAGGCATAGATAGGGTGAACGGTGGGAAGCTTTTTCCCAGGTCGATGGTGACGTTCACGAGGGGTCATAGGTTCAAGGTGAGGGGAGGGGGGGGAGGTTTAACACGGATATCAGAAGGACGTATTTTACACAGAGGGTGGTGGGGGTCTGGAATGCACTGCCGGGCAAGGTGGTGGAGGCGGGCACACTGGGAACGTTTAAGACTTATCTAGACAGCCATATGAATGGAGTGGGAATGGAGGGATACAAAAGAATGGACTAGTTTGGACCAGGGAGCGGTGCGGGCTTGGAGGGCCGAAGGGCCTGTTACTGTGCTGTATTGTTTTTTGTTCTGGCAGCATCTGTAAGGAGAGAAAAGAGCTGATGTTTCGAGTCCAGGTGACCCTTTGTGAAAGCTAAAAGGCATAGAAAATGGGAGATATTTTTAGGGGGGAGAGACATAAAGAAATCCTGTCAGAGAAACGGGCAGTACTTCTTCAGGGTAGGCACAGTCAGTAGTCTCACAACACCAGGTTAAAGTCCAACAGGTTTATTTGGTAACACAATCTTTCGGAGCGTTGCCCCTTCATCAGGTGAGTGAAGTGTTCAGTTCACAAACAGGGCATATATAAACACAAACTCAATTTACAAGATAATGGTTGGAATGCGAGTCTTAACAGGTAATCAAGTCTTTACAGATGCAGACAATGTGAATGGAGAGAGGGTTAATCACAGGTTAAAGAGGTGTGTATTGTCTCCAGCCAGGACAGTTAGTGAGATTTTGCAAACCAAGGCAAGTCATGGGGGTTACAGATAGTGTGACATGAACCCAAGATCCTGATTGAGGCCGTCCTCATGTGCGGAACTTTGCTATCAGTTTCTGCTCAGCGGTTCTGCGTTGTCATGTGTCGTGAAGGCCGCCTTGGAGAACGCTTATCCGAAGGTCAAAGGCTGAATGCCCTTGACTGCTGAAGTGTCCCCCGACAGAAAGTGAACATTCCTGCCTGGTGATTGTTGAGTGGTGTCTGTTCATCCGTTGTTCAGGATAGGCATCCCTGGAAGAGAAGTGGCAGTGAGTTAAATACTGGATAAAAGAAAGTTACTGCGGATGCTGGAATCTGAAGCCAAAAGAATAGAATCCCTGCAATACAGAAGGAGGCCATTTGGCTCATCAAGTCTGCAACGACCACAATCCCACTCAGGCCCCACTCCCACACCACCACATATTTACCCTGCTAATTCCCTAACACTAGTGTTAATTTATCGTGGCCAATCCACCTGACCCGTACATCTTCGGACTGTGGGAGGAAACTGGAGCACCCAGAGAAACCCACGTGGAAACAAGGAGAATGTGCAAACTCCACACAGACAGTGACCCAAGTCTGGAATTGAACCCAGGTCCTGGCGCTGTGAGGCAACAGTGCTAACCACCGTGCCGTGAGGCCTAGACAAAGGCTCTTGCTACAACAAGGCAGCATCTTCCACATATCTGAAAATATTTTCCCTTCAATTTTTTAGAACCATAGAATCCCTACAGTGCAAAGAAGGCCATTTGGCCCATCAATCCACATCGATACTCTGAGAAACCATTTTACCCAGGCCCACCACCCCGCCCTATCCCCATAATCACACACACGTTTACCATGACTAATCCACCCAACCTGCACACCTTTGGAGTGTGGGAGGAAACTGGATCACCCAGAGGAAACCCTCTGGGGAGAACGTGCAAACTCCACACAGTTACCCGAGGCCGGTATTGTACCTGCAATTCTCAGATACTTTCACCCAGTTTACTTAAAGGTTTACCCCGGTGTCCTTATTTGCAAGATGGACAAAGGACAAACACAAGTAAAGGTTCAATAAGTTTATTAATAATAACACTATTAACCCTTAAATTAGCCACATAAAACAAGAGGATGCCCCAGATTCAAGTATACTACCCATAAAGATGGTTTGGTTAAACTGCAGGCCCGATTCTCTGAGTCCCTCTGGTCCGTCAGCACGAAGGTGAGTCTCGATGGCAGCTTCTTCCTTCCTTCCCTCTGGTCAGTCTTCCAGATGGTCAAAGCCACCTCCCTCGTAGAGTCTTCGCAGCTGGCGTGTCTGAGATGTGTACCTTTATCCCCCGCCTGTCCAGAGACTTCTCTGGTTACTGGCCAATGAGGTCCCAGGAGGGGGTCCCAATACCTAGAGAGTTTCTTGATGTCTGCCTGACAGGACACCAGTGCCCGCCCTCTGGTGTCCATCTCCATGGTGTTACTTACATGTAACCTGTTACCATGTAAGATAACTGCAGGAACTCTCGGTGACTGAAAGTCTGGCCCGATCTGGGCTTCTAACAATAGGCCGGTTCATTTCAATGGGGTGCGATGATGTCCTGCTGGATCTCAGTGCAATGATCTTTGATGGGTGATTGATGGGCCAGGCCCAGAGGTGTTTCTGTGTCTTTGTATATTTGACCTTAGTCAAGTCTGGCCGAGGTTTGACTGTGTTTGATTTTAAAATGCCCAATTCTTTAATGTAGGATAATATCCAATTTAATCGGCCTTAAAACTAGACCGTGATTATATTACCACCGGATCACACAATCCTTACCAAATCATCTCATCAAGCAAGTACACCGAATCCGGGGTTGACAGTATCATCCCTAACCCACAATAGTGCCAACAAATTTAAATGAAGTAAAATAATAAAAAAAGCAATAAATAATCAAATCAATCGGGTATATACAAAACAAAACAATAAACAGTACAAAATGACAAGTGACAGTACATATTGCAATATAGATGGGAGTGTATCAAGGTTCTTGATTGTAGAGCCTTTCCCGATGTCGGATGGCCCTTGCCAAGTCCAAGTGTTGCAGAAATTCCTTCTTCCATCAGGTGAATTTAAACGTGAGCATGGTTAGGTACACTGCCATAAGTAGAATTCCTATTACGGCCAGCTGTGACAGAATGCAGACACATGGGTGGATTTGGACATTTGAATCCCAGTCCCAGATGTAGTGACTCTAATTTCACTAACGTTCTTTTTTATTTCCTCTGTTGCACCACTTTGACAAAGGACTTGTGTGCTGTGATCAATTGTGTCCGAATTAGTTGAAGTTTCTCTGGTTATCCCGGTATCAAATTTTTCAAAATAGTCCCCCAAGCTTTGTCTCAATTCCTTGTTAGCGTTTATTAGTGTTTTCTCTCTTCTGTGTATGTCTACCATCTCAATCAATCCTATCCTTGCGGGACTGTGTGGTTTAATGCACAAGGTAGTGTTGTGGATGTTACATAGAACACTAGTCTGGTGACTGTGTTCCGGCTAAATCTACCATTACCGGTACCAATTCGTAGTGTGTGTTGTCGAATAATATTTTCCCTGTATGTTTTAGTATCAACACATTTTGGGGCCTTGGGGTGGTTTCACGACAAGCGGGGAGGGGTGTGCTGACAGTTGGTCTTAAGCCATTCTTAATTTCATAGCGTATGTATTTGTCCTGAATAACCTTACCGGGGCACTTCTTTCCTAATTCCAGCCCTTTTTCTGGGCCATGGGCTAGACAGGCTAGCTCCATGCACCCATGGTTAGTGTACGCCCACCAATCACTAGTGAGGGTCGTCCTTAGGGAGCAGTAATAAGAGCTCCCATTATCTTTCCTGTACACCACTCTTTGGTTGTTACAGCCATAGGTGATACTCTTATTGGGGAGTACCCATAGGAAGCCATTCTCACATATGCCTGCATCTGGTGGGATGAACCACATATATCCAGGATATCATGGGCTGGTCTTCAGTTGGTGTGGTGCCTGTGGTTTGGTCCCTCTATGTCCATTCGAAGATGAGGAATCCCAGAAAGCAAAGAAGTATGTAGTTCATTCTGGGGGCGATTAAGGTAGCACCTGTTAATTCTTATTAATATCTGATTCTCTTTTCCTTTTCTTTACTAGAATGTCGTATGACTCCCCTCTTTTTTAAAAAAACACTAAGAAATAAGTAAATGAATAATAAAGACCTAATAGTGTCATACGAAGGGTTGGTCAGCAATCAGTGTTTCATGGGGTTGAGTGGGGTAAGGAGTTTGCAGCTCGTGCAACAGGAAGTGTATGGTATCAAGTGAACTCTCACAGAATATTTCTTTTGGGTTGTCTTAAATAATAAAAGATGGCGATGGTGTGTAACAATTGTTCTAACCAGTGAAAAAGTCTGTCAAGTGATAAAAAATAAATAAAATGTTGGGTATGCGGCACGTGTCCTTGTTGTTGGAGGACTATGGCACAGTATTACAATAGATTCTTCATCCCACAACCAAACTGTGGTGTGTCGGAAGATTATGACGCAGTATAATGTGCACAGATCAAGCTATTTACAATTTGGATTGTGATATCCCGATTCCTCCTCAGCGGAGGGAACCTACGTGGGCAGGTTTTGGCTGCTGGGTACCCAATGCCTTACCACCTCTGGTAGTGAGCGCCGGGTCAATCAGTTCTGGGAGTCCCAGGACCAGGGGCACATAGGGGATAAGGTTTTCTGGTGCCCCGAACTCCTTTTGGTCCCCTTAATTGGCAGTTAGTGACAGGCATCAAGAATCGAAATGGGACCAGGTGGACCAGAATCGATTCCAGAAGCATAGGGTGGAGGTTCGGGACCTGGAGTACAGGTGTGGGTCATAGTGGCTTGTCAGCCCCTTCGAGGGGCATGGGTCAGGGTCCATCGTCGGGGAACTACTGAGATGGTCGTGTGGGCTAGTTGGGTGATGCCCTACAGTCCCGGGCAAAATGGTTGGGTTGCCCGCAGTTATAAGACTGTGCTTGTGGGGGTGGATATCTGGGGTTGGTTTTGTATTGTTCCCTGAACCTGGGGTTGGGAATATATTGGGGTTCTGCACGGGGCTGTGATTCTCTGTATCGATGATTGGCGGCGGTATATGGGGGTGGGTGCCCTGAGTTTCCCAGTCCGCTGTTTCCCCCTTTGTTACACCAAACCGGGGCCGGGTCTGTGTGGATCAGGTTCATCTTTCCGTGTTTTGTGGACTTGGGGGTGTCTGTTTATCTGACTTCCCGTTCCCACACGCGAGTCATTTTGCGGATGGCCCAGGTATTATCATCGGGGTCAAAATTCTTACAGGCTTTCCGACTCCCCTCGGTGGTGTATGCTATCAGGGTCCGGATCCATGTGGAACGGTGGTGCGCATTTAATTGAACTCAATTTAATTGGCCGAAAACTGCAATAAATTGGTTCCATAGGGTCGGCCAGTGTTCCCCTCTCTTTTGTTGGCAGTTGTTTAAGCCTTTTACCGGGTCATCCCGATTGGAGCCTATGGCGGCCAGAACAGCTGTCTTCATTTCTGGTAGGATTCCCCCGGCCACGTTCTGGGGTTCGGGTAGGGCGGAACGGACGGCAGGACTTAAATATAACAGAATGAGTTTAACCTCTTCTGCTCGTTTAGGCCGTTTGAAACACGATATTGGGTAACCTGGTCAAAGAGAGCATGTGGATCCCCAGAGGGTTTGAATATTCCAATCACTTTAGCTATGTCAGTGAGTTGGGTCATGGTGTATGGACTTACATAAGTCACATTGTGGTTCTGTCCATCCTGTCGTCAGGTGGTGACCGGAATCATCGGAACGGAACTGGCTTAGTGACTGCAGTTATCGGGATGGGAATTGGACTAGGGATGGGATCTACTGGCATGCGAACTGGACGAGGGGCTGAGACTGAGTTTTCTGGGATGGGAGCCGGATTAGGTGGTGCCTTTGGTCCCATTACTGGGAACAGAGGTGGGGATCCCCAGTCGGCAGTGGCGCTAGCTGTTGCATAATGGCAGGCATCGTCTTCTAATTCCCCCCACTCTACCCCTGGGTCACTATCCCAGGTTTCGGTGGTGTATGCACACATTATGCTATCAGGGTCCGGATCCCTTTTTATGGCTAGTTGTGATTTTAAGTCTTCAATCTCGCGCAGGCATTTAATTGGAGTGGTCGGTTGCGCGGGCAGTATTTTCTTTTCCTGCTTGACGCAAAACTTTTACTGCAGCCTGCAGGTCACTGCATTTACGTTTAACTTCCTCTACCTGTCGCAGCGCAGCCTCTCTCTGACAGCGCACTATGCCTTTTGGTAGGCTTTATCACATTGAGCTTGGAACTGCTCGTGTGTATCATATTAATCTGGTTCCTTCCCTCTCGTGTGCCTACCTCCACTTCCAATTGTTGTATGCGCATGGTAGCACTCATTAAGTCCTGCTTTAGTTGGGTTACCTGGGCCTCTCTGCCCCGTTTAACCCGGATAATCTCCACTTCTCTACCACAGAGCTGTTCTAGACAACTAGCGATCGCAATCACCTTCCTAAGCTTGGGAGCCCTTTTACCCACTTCCTTATGGGCATGTTTCCAACAATTCTCTCCCTCGGATCCCTGATCCAGTTTCGGGGCATCACCCCACTGCACCCATTTGGGCCACTTATGGTTCAAATATATACGGAGGACTTCCTCCAATTTGGCATGACTGGCCATAATTATTTCCTGTTAGGGTTCGTCGCATGGGTATGGGTAATGGGTAGGTGACCGGTTTTCACTAAATTCCCTCCCGTAGATTTTATCCAAACTCCCCTGACTATCCTAGTTCTAACTACAGTTTGTCCACCTCGTGTTACAGACACCGGGTTTATGGCCCAATTTACTGGTCGTATCTGTATTAGTCCTTCACTCACTTAAGATTGGCTGTCACATGGGGCAACCTGCCCTCTTAATTCAGGCTCAGACGGAGTGTTGGAGAATACCGGGTTGGAGGTTCGACTTTGGAGCAACGTATCACTTCTTATCGAAGGACCGTCTGGGGTGCCAAATGTTGTAGCTGTAAAACCTCAGATACTTTCGACCAGTTTACTTAAAGATTTACCCGGTGTCCTTATTTACAAGATGGACAAAGGACAAGCACGAGTAAAGGTTCAATAAGTTTATTAATAATAACACTATTAAAACAGGAGGATACCCCAGATTCAAGTATACTACCCACAAAGATGGTTTGGTTAAACTCCAGGCCCGATTCTCTGGCCTGTCGTCACGAAGGTGACTCTCGATGGCATCTTCTTCCTTCTTTCCTTCTCTGGTCAGTCTTCCAGATGGTCAAGGTTGCCTCCCTCATCGAATCTTCACAGCTGGTGAGTCTGAGATGTGTACCTTTATCCCCCGCCTGCCTGCCTGTCCAGAAACTTCTCTGGTTTCTGGCCAATGAGCTCCCGGGAGGGGGTCCCAATACCCAGAAGGTTTCTTGATGTCTGCCTGACAGGACACCGGGGCCCGCCCTCTGGTGTCCATCTCCATGGTGTTACTTACATGTAACCTGTTGCCATGTAAGATAACTGCAAGAACTCTAGGTGACAGAAAGTCTGGCCCGATCTGGGCTTCTAACAATAGGCCGGTGCATTTCAATGGGGTGCGATGATGTCCTGCTGGATCTCAGTGCAATGGTCTTTGATGGGTGATTGATGGGCCAGGCCCAGAGGTGTTTCTGTGTCTTTGTATATTTGACCTTAGTCAAACCTGGTCTGCCCGAGGTTTGATTTTAAGATGCCCAATTCTTTAATTTAGGATAATATCCAATTTAATCAGCCTTAAAACTGAACCCTGATTATATTACCACACTGGAATCAAACCCGGGTGAGGCAGCAGTGTTAACTGATTTATTTTTACTTTTATCTTATTCTTTTTTGGAAGTTCCTACTGGATCTGCATCCCTTGGTCTTTCAGAAAGCCCCTTCTAGATCAGAACAAATCACTGAATGAAAACATACTCCTCATCTCTGTTCAGCTTCATTCTCAGTCCCCTCAAATCATTTGTTTCCTTGCCAGTTTGAAGTTGAGTCACTTTGCTTCACTTGACGCTTAGTCATGATGGGAGTGGGTGACATGGACTTACCTTGGCCCTATCTGTCTCACCTCCTGGCTTGTCCTCACCACCTGCCTGAATGGCTGTTGGCAAGTCTCTTCTGAGGCAGTCAGTACTGGACTTTGACGAGTTCAGGAGTGACAATGACCAAACAAACTGTTTTCAGTGATGTTGATGGAGGGATAAATATTGGCCAGGACTTCGGGGATCTCCTTTACAAAAGCACCATGGGATCTTTCACATTGCATTGCTAGGACTGCACCTCCGACAGTGTTGCACTGATGGACCAACCTAGATTTAGGCCCTGTCGCCCTTTAAATCCAGTAAGAAGTCTCACAACACCAGGTTAAAGTCCAACAGGTTTATTTGGCAGCACTAGCTTTCGGAGTCTCAAGCTCCTTCATCAGGTGAGTGAGGACTTGTGTTCGCAAACAGGGCATATAAAGACACAAACTCAATTTACAAGATAATGGTTGGAATGCGAGTCTTTACAGTTAATCAAGTCTTAAAGATACAGACAATGTGAGTGGAGAGACAGTTAAGCAAAGGTTAAAGAGATGTGTATTGTCTCCAGCCAGGACAGTTAGTGAGATTTTGAACCAGGACCACTCCTCGTCACAATGGATGTCTCGGCACTCTACACCAGCATCCCCCACGACGACGGCATTGCTGCAACTGCCTCAGTACTCAACGCCGACAACTGCCAATCTCCAGATGCAATTCTACAACTCATCCGCTTCATCCTGGACCACAACGTCTTCATCTTCAACAACCAGTTCTTCATCCAGACACACGGAACAGCCATGGGGACCAAATTCGCACCTCAATATGCCAACATCTTTATGCACAGGTTCGAACAAGACCTCTTCACCGCACAGGACCTTCAACCGATGCTATACACTAGATACATCGATGACATTTTCTTCCTTTGGAATCATGGTGAACAATCATTGAAACAACTATATGATGACATCAACAAGTTCCATCCCACCATCAGACTCACCATGGACTACTCTCCGGAATGGGTTGCATTCTTGGACACACGCATCTCCATCAAGGATGGTCACCTCAGCACTTCACTGTCCCACAAGCCCACGGATAACCTCACGATGCTCCACTTCTCCAGCTTCCACTCTAAACATGTTGAAGAAGCCATCCCCTACGGACAAGCCCTCCGTATACACAGGATCTGCTCGGATGAGGAGGATCGCAACAGACACCTGCAGACGGTCTCATAAGAACAGGATATGGTGCTCGACTCATCGATCGACAGTTCCAACGTGCCACAGTGAAAATCCGCACCGACCTCCTCAGAAGACAAACACGGGACACAGTGGACAGAGTACCCTTCGTCGTCCTGTACTTCCCCGGAGCGGAGAAACTACGACATCTTCCCTGGAGCCTTCAACATGTCATTGATGAAGACGAACATCTCGCCAAGGCCATCCCCACACCCCCACTTCTTGCCTTCAAACAACCGCACAACCTCAAACAGACCATTGTCCGCAGCAAACTACCCAGCCTTCAGGAGAACAGTGACCACGACACCACACAACCCTGCCACAGCAACCTCTTCAAGACGTGCCGGATCATCGACACGGATGCCATCATCTCACGTGAGAACACCATCCACCAGGTACACAGTACATACTCTTGCACATACTCAGCCAACGTTGTCTACCTGATACGCTGCAGGAAAGGATGTCCCGAGGCATGGTACATTGGGGAGACCATGCAGACGCTACGACAACGAATGAATGAACACCGCTCGACGATCACCAGGCAGGAGTGTTCCCTTCCAGTCAGGGAACACTTCAGGAGTCACAGGCATTCAGCCTTTGATCTTCGGGTAAGTGTTCTCCAAGGCGGCCTTCACAACACACGACAACGCAGAGTCGCTGAGCAGAGACTGATAGCCAAGTTCCGCACATATGAGGACGGCCTCAACCGGGATCTTGGGTTTATGTCACACAATCTGTAACCCCCACGACTTGCCTGGGCTTGCAAAATCTCACTAACTGTCCTGGCTGGGGACAATACACACCTCTTTAACCTGTGCTTAACCCTCTCTCCACTCACATTGTCTGTACCTTTAAGACTTGATTCCCTGTAAAGACTCGCATTCCAACCATTATCTTGTAAGTTGAGTTTGTGTCTTTATATGCCCTGTTTGTGAACACAAGTCCTCACTCACCTGATGAAGGAGCTTGAGACTCCGAAAGCTAGTGCTGCCAAATAAACCTGTTGGACTTTAGCCTGATGTTGTGAGACTTCTTACTGTGCTTACCCCAGTCCAACGCCGGCATCTCCACATCATATCCCTTTAAATCTACAGTGCTCCGTCACGAGAAGTGAGATTTCCTGCTGTTTAGGCCCATCTCTTTTGTTCTTCGGTTAAGTTCTTCATCTCCCGCACTCTTTCTGGGATCTTCCTGTGCACACTTTCTCGTTATCCATATGTCAATAATGACTGCTGTGGGGTGGCCTAAGGGGGCTTCTGAGTGTGAGCTCTTCCTATCTTCCTAAATGGATTGATAATTAATGAAGTGTGTGTGTGTTGGGGAGAGGATGGTGTGATGGGTAGTAATATTAATTCTATTCCCGAAGATATTTATTTTTTATTTTTACACGTTATTTTTACACATTACACAAATTTATAAATTTTGATTTGATTTGTTATTGTCACATGTATTAGTATACAGTGAAAAGTATTGTTTTTCCGTGCTATACAGACAAAACATACTGTTCATAGAGAAGGAAGTGAGAGAGTGCAGAATTTAGTGTTACAGTCATAGCGAGGGTATAGAGAAAGATCAACTTATTGTGAGGTAGGTCCATTCAAAAGCCTGATGGCAGCAGGGAAGAAGCTGTTCTTGAGTTGGTTAGTCCATGTCCTCAGACTTTTGTATCTTTTTTCCGACGGAAGAAGGTGGAAGAGAGTATTTCCGGGATGTGTGGGGTCCTTGATTATGCTGGCTGCTTTTCTGAGGCAACGGGAAGTTTAGACAGAGTCAATGGATGGGAGGCGGGTTTGCAAGATGGATTGGGCTCCATTCACGACCCTTTGAAGTTTTTTGCGGTCTTGGACAGAGCAGGAGCTATATAAAGCTGCGATATGACCAGAAAGAATGCTTTCTATAGGACATAGAACATAGAACATTACAGTGCAGTACAGGCCCTTCGGCCCTCGATGTTGCGCCGACCAGTGAAACCAATCTAAAGCCCATCTAACCTACACTATTCCAATATCATCCATATGTTTATCCAATAACCATTTAAATGCTCTTAATGTTGACGAGTCTACTACTGCTGCAGGCAGGGCATTCCACGCCCTTACTATTCTCTGAATAAAGAACCTACCTCTAATATCTGTCCTATATCTATCACCCCTCAATTTAAAGCTATGTCCTCTCGTGTTAGCCATCACCATCCGAGGAAAAAGGCTCTCACTATCCACCCTATCATCTTGTATGCCTCTATTAAGTCACCTCTTAACCTTCTTCTCTCTAACGAAAACAACCTCAAGCCCCTCAGCCTTTCCTCATACGATTTTCCCACCATACCAGGCAACATCCTGGTAAATCTCCTCTGCACCCTTTCCAATACTTCCACATCCTTCCTATAATGTGGCGACCAGAACTGTACGCAATACTCCAAGTGCGGCCGCACCAGAGTTTTGTACAGTTGCAACATGACCTCCTGGCTCTGAAACTCAATCCCTCTACCAATAAAAGCTAACACACCGTACGCCTTCTTAACAACCCTATCAACCTGGGTGCCAACTTTCAGGGATCTATGCACATGGACACCCAGATCCCTCTGTTCATCCACACTACCAAGTATCTTACCATTAGCCCAGTACTCTGTATTCCTGTTACTCCTTCCAAAGTGAATCACCTCACACTTTTCCGCATTAAACTCCATTTGCCACCTCTCAGCCCAGCTCTGCAGCTTATCTATGTCCCTCTGTAACCTGCCACTTCCCTCTGCACTGTCTACAACTCCACCGACTTTAGTGTCATCAGCAAATTTACTAACCCATCCTTCTATGCCCTCATCCAGGTCATTAATAAAAATGACAAACAGCAGTGGCCCCAAAACAGATCCTGGCGGTACACCACTAGTAACTGAACTCCAGGATGAATATTTCCCATCAACCACCACCCTCTGTTTTCTTCCAGCTAGCCAATTCCTGATCCAAACCACTAAATCACCCTCAATCCCATGTGTCTGTATTTTCTGCTAAAGCTTACCATGGGGGACCTTATCAAACGCTTTGCTGAAATCCATATACACCACATCAACCGCTTTACCCTCATCCACCTCTTTGGTCACCTATGGTGCATCTGTAAAAGTTGGTGAAAGGCGTAGTGGAAATGCCAAATTTTCTTAGCCTCCTGAGAAAGTAGAGGCGTTTTGGGGGTTTCTTAACTATAGCGTCGGCATGGAGGGACCAGGACAGTTTGTTGGTGATTTGGACACTTAGAAACTTGAAGCTCCCGACCATTTCCACTTCATTCTTGTTGATGTAGATGGGCATATCCTCCACTACGCTTCCTGAAGTTGATGACGACTTCCTTTGTTTTGTTGACATTGAGGTAGAGATTACTGCTGTTGCACCAGTTCACCAGATTCTCTATCTCTTTCCTGTATTCCGTCTCATCATTGTTTGAGCTCCGACCCACTATGGTGGTGTCATCGGCAAACCTGAAAATCAAATTGGAGGGGAATTTGGCCACACAGTCATAGGTGCATAAGGAGTATAGTAAGGGGCTGAGGACACAGCCTTGGGCCACCGATGTTGAGGATAAGCGTGGAGGAGGTGTTGTTGCCTATCCTTACTGATTGCGCTCTGAGGGTTAGGAAGTTCAGGATCCAGTCGCAGAGAGAGGAGCCGAGCCCCAGGCCACAGAGTTTGGTGATGTGTTTTGTAGAAATAATGGTGTTGAAGGCTGAGTTGTAGTCAATAAATAGGAGTCTGAGATAGGTGTCTTTGTTGTCTTGGTGTTCCAGGGTTGAGTGCAGGGCCAGGGAAATGGTATCCGCTGTGTTTACATATTTGTATATGGTTCCTTACACTAGTTAATTTTTATGAACACAAGAAATAGGAGCAGGAATAGACCATTTGGTCCATCAAGCCTGCTCCACCATTCAATGGTCAATCTTGGGCTTCAACTCCATTTTCCCACCCACTTCCCATGTCCCTTAATTCCCCAAGAGAGCAAAAATGTATCTATCCCAGCCTGAAATATTTTCAACGATGAATCAGCCACAACCCTCTGGGGTGAGAATTCCAAAAATTCACAACCCTTGGAGCGAAGAAATTTCTCCTCATCTCAGTCCTAAATGATCGGCCCCTTATCCTGAGACTGTGTCCTGTGTTTTAGATTCCCCAAGCAGCGGAAACAATCTCTCAGTGTCCACCCTGTCAAACCCCTTCAGAATCTTGTAAGTTTCAATGAGATTGTCTCTCGTTCTTCTAAATACCAGAGAATATGGGCTCAATTTACTCAGTTTCTCATCATAGGACAAGCCCCTCATCCCAGGGACCAATTTAGTGAACCTTCCCTGTACCGCCTGCAATGTGAGTAAATGTAGAGACCAAAATTGCTCAGAGCACAAAAACAGAATATTCTCTCTCCACAGATGCTGTCAGACCTGCTGAGATTTTCCAGCATTTTCTGTTTTTGTTTCGGATTCCAGCATCCGCAGTATTTTGCTTTTATCAGAGCATTTCCACCAAAACCCTGTATAATTGCAGCAAGATATCTTCATTCCTGTACCGCAATCCTCTTGCAATAAAGGCCAACATACCATTTGCCTTGCTAATTGCTTGTTGTTTCTGCGTGTCTCTGTTTGTTGTACGAGTACCCTCAAATCTCTCCGAACATCAATATTTCTTTTGTGTTGGGTTTGAACCAGTTGTGACTCAGTTGGTAGTGCTCTCTCTCTCTCTTGGTGCTGAATCGGAAAGTCATGGATTCAGATCCCACCCCAGAAACTTGAGCACAGAATCCCAGATGACAATTTAGTGGGGTGCTGAGGAAGTGCTACACTGTCAGAGGTGGCACTTTCAAACCAAGACCCCCGCCTGCCTTCACGTGTGGTTGGAAAAGACACCACAACACTATTGTGAGGAGTGGTAGCTGGGGCAATTTTCCTGTGCATTGGCCAATATTCACCCTTCAAATAACATCAGCAAAAAAGATTATTTGATCATTATCAAATTGCTGCTTGTTGGAATTTGCTGTGTATAATCGGCTAACATTAGGACAGTGACTACCCTCCGAAAAGGTATTCCATTGACTATAAAGCACCTTGGGATGGCCAAAGGTTGTGAAAGGTACAGATGACACAAAGCTGGACGAGTGGATGAGCTGTGAGGAGGATGCAGAGATCCTTCAGTGTGATTTGGGCAGGTTGACTGAGTGGGCAAATGAATAGCAGATATAGTATAATGTGAATTAATCTGGGGCTATCCACTTTGATAGCAAAACAGGAACTCAGATTATTATCTGAGTGGCTATAAATTAAAAGAGGGGAATGTGTAACGCCACTGAAGGTGAGCATGCAGGTGCAGCAGGCAGTGAAAAAGGCAAATGGTACGTTGGCCTTCATAGTGAGAGGTTTCGAGTGCAGGAGCAGGGATGTTTTGCTGCAATTATACAGGGCCTTGGTGAGGTCACACCTGGAGTATTGTGTGCAGTTTTGGTCTCATTATCTGAGGAAGGATGTTTTTGCTATGGAGTGCAGAGAAGGTTTACCAGACTGATTCCTGGGATGTCGAGATTGACAGATGAGGAAAGATTGAGTCAGTTAGGGTTGTATTCTATGGGGTTCAGAAGAATAATGGGCCTCTGACGGAAATCGTTGTCGCTTCTTTGGACATGGGTGAGGTCCCTGAGGATTGGAGGATAGCGAATGTGGTCCCGTTGTTTAAGAAGGGTAGCAGGGATAACCCAGGAAATTATAGGCCAGTGAGCTGATGTCCGTGGTAGGGAAGTTGTTGGAGAGGATTCTTAGAGACAGGATGTATGTGCATTTAGAAAGGAACAATTTCATTAGTGACAGACAGCATGGTTTTGTAAGAGGGAGGTCGTGCCTTACAAATTTGGTGGAGTTTTTTGAAGAAGTGACAAAAACGGTTGATGAAGGAAGGGCCGTGGATGTCGTCTATATGGATTTCAGTAAGGCATTTGACAAAGTCCCACATGGCAGGTTGGTTCAGAGGGTTAAGGCTCATGGGATACAAGGAGAAGTGGCTAGATGGGTGGAGAACTGGCTTGGCCATAGGAGACAGAGGGTAGTGGTCGAAGGGTCTTTTTCCGGCTGGAGGTCTGTGACCAGTGGTGTTCTGCAGGGCTCTGTACTGGGACCTCTGCTATTTGTGATATATATAAATGATTTGGAAGAAGGTGTAACTGGTGTAATCAGCAAGTTTGCGGATGACACGAAGATGGCTGGACTTGCGGATAGCGAAGAGCATTGTCGGGCAATACAGCAGGATATAGATAGGCTGGAAAATTGGGCGGAGAGGTGGCAGATGGAGTTTAATCCGGATAAATGCGAAGTGATGCATTTTGGAAGAAATAATGTAGGGAGGAGTTATACAATAAATGGCAGAGTCATCAGGAGTATAGAAACACAGAGGGACCTAGGTGTGCAAGTCCACAAATCCTTGAAGGTGGCAACACAGGTGGAGAAGGTGGTGAAGAAGGCATATGGTATGCTTGCCTTTATAGGATGGGGTATAGAGTATAAAAGCTGGAGTCTGATGATGCAGCTGTATAGATCGCTGGTTAGGCCACATTTGGAGTACTGCGTCCAGTTCTGGTCGCCGCACTACCAGAAGGATGTGGAGGCGTTAGAGAGAGTGCAGAGAAGGTTTGCCAGGATGTTGCCTGGTATGGAGGGTCTTAGCTATGAGGAGAGATTGGGTAAACTGGGGTTGTTCTCCCTGGAAAGACGGAGAATGAGGGGAGATCTAATAGAGGTGTACAAGATTATGAAGGAGATAGATAGGGTGAATGGTGGGAAGCTTTTTCCCAGATCAGAAGTGACGATCACGAGGGGTCACGGGCTCAAGGTGACAGGGGCTAAGTATAACTCAGATATTAGAGGGATGTTTTTTTACACAGAGGGTGGTGGGGGCCTGGAATGCGCTGCCAAGTAGGGTGGTGAAGGCAGACACGCTGACATCATTTAAGACTTACCTGGATAGTCACATGAGCAGCCTGGGAATGGAGGGATACAAACGATTGGTCTAGTTGGACCAAGGAGCGGCACAGGCTTGGAGGGCCGAAGGGCCTGTTTCCTGTGCTGTACTGTTCTTTGTTCTTTAATAAGGGGGGATCTCATAGAAATGTGCAAGATTCTAACAGGACTATACAGGGTAGATACAGAAGGGATGTGTCCGAATGGTGGGATGTCCAGAACCGGGGGTTATAGTCTAGGATTATGGAGTAAACCTTTTAGAACTAGGATGAGGAGAAATTCCTTCACCCAGAGAGGGGTAAACAAAGAACAAGAACAAAGAACAGTACAGCACAGGAAACAGGCCCTTCGGCCCTCCAAGCCTGTGCCGCTCCTTGGTCCAACGAGACCAATCGTTTGTATCCCTCCATTCCCAGGCTGCTCATGTGACTATCCAGGTAAGTCTTAAATGATGTCAGCGTGTCTGCCTTCACCACCCTACTTGGCAGCGCATTCCAGGCCCCCACCACCCTCTGTGTAAAAAACATCCCTCTGATATCTGAGTTATACTTTGCCCCTCTCACCTTGAGCCCGTGACCCCTCGTGATCGTCACTTCTGATCTGGGAAAAAGCTTCCCACCGTTCACCCTATCTATCCCCTTCATAATCTTGTACACCTCTATTAGATCTCCCCTCATTCTCCGTCTTTCCAGGGAGAACAACCCCAGTTTACCCAATCTTTCCTCATAGCTAAGACCCTCCATACCAGGCAACATCCTGGCAAACCTTCTCTGCACTCTCTCTAACGCCTCCACATCCTTCTGGTAGTGCGGCGACCAGAACTGGACGCAGTACTCCAAATGTGGCCTAACCAGCGTTCTATACAGCTGCATCATCAGACTCCAGCTTTTATACTCTATACCCCGTCCTATAAAGGCAAGCATACCATATGCCTTCTTCACCACCTTCTCCACCTGTGTTGCCACCTTCAAGGATTTGTGGACTTGCACACCTAGGTCCCTCTGTGTTTCTATACTCCTGATGACTCTGCCATTTATTGTATAACTCCTCCCTACATTATTTCTTCCAAAATGCATCACTTCACATTTATCCGGATTAAATTCCATCTGCCACCTCTCCGCCCAATTTTCCAGCCTATCTATATCCTGCTGTATTGCCCGACAATGCTCATCGCTATCCGCAAGTCCAGCCATCTTCGTGTCATCCGCAAACTTGAATAAACCTGTGGAATTCACTACCACAGAAAGCAGTTGAGGCCAAAACATTGCATTATTTCAAGGAGTTCGATATAGCTCCTGGGGTGAATGGGATCAAAGGATATGGGGGAAAGGCAGGATCTGGCTACTGAGTTGGTCATGCCATGATCAAAATGAATGGTAGAGCAAGGTCAAAGGGCCAAATAGCCTCCTCCTACTCCCATCTTTCTATAAATGCGAATCTTTAGTTTTAGTTAGTGTCTGTGATTTAGAGATATTCCCTGAGTGGTCAGCCTCTGGCAGAGACTGTTGTTTCAGTAAAGAGGATCCTGGAGGCTGGGCTCGGCAGCTGGAAGATTGAGGATGGGGGATGAGTGGCGGGGGGGTGGGGGGAATGAGGCTGCCTAACTGAGAGGGGACACTGCCCCCAGTGGGGAGCAGGGTTCACAGGGAGAGCACCTGGGTTCTTTCCTCGGTACATTTATACCGAGCCAGTCTCCCTGTGTTCTTCCTGTCACACACGACTGCAACGTGACTGTCCACTTGTTGGCACCCTCCCTGGTCAAGCCGGGATGGGGGAGGGGCGGGGGGGGGGGGGGGGGGGGGGAAGGGAGGGTGCACTGAGTCCATGGGGCGTTGGCACAGCGCTGATTAGTCACCGGAAAAGGGAGCTTTGCCCGTCGGGAAAACAAAGGACAAATTATTAATGGAGTTGCTGTTTGTTTTTCCCAGCCCCCTCTCCCACCCCCTCCCCAAAGCATCGCTGAGACACAAAAACAAGTGTTATGTAACCGTTCTGCTGTGTGTGTGTGTGTGCCAAGCTGCAGTTAGCCCATTCCACTCTCACACAGCACGTGGCCCTCAGCTAAGTGCCAAAGCTGATATAATTGTTCGTCCCAGAGCCTGGAGCTGAGATGCTGGAGGCACGGTGTGAGCTCCCTGGGCTACCCTGCCAGGGTTAGAACGCTTCCGAGAAAGATTGATTGTAACGCGAGTTGTGTCCCCCACCCCCTCACCGCCCAGGAGTTTGTTATTCTGCTCTTAACTTTGCAAACATTGTTTCCGGGAAAGTTGCAAATGTGATTAACTCTCTGAGTCTCGTGACAAGGAACAGGGCTTTTTCTGAGGAGGCAGAGGGGTGGGGGGGGGGGGGGGGCGGAGAGTGTGTGGGGAGGGTGGGGGGTAATGGGTTGTGTTGACTGGCAGGGTCAGGGGGGCAGGAGGGGCAAACAGAGAAAGAAAGAATAAACTCGAATTTCTATAGCACCTTTCACAACCTCTGGGTGTTCCAATGTGCTTCACTGCCACTGGAGTGTTGGAAAGTAGGAAAGGCCACACAGCTAATTGTGCACAGCAAGATCCCACAAACAGCGCTGTCACAATGAGCAGGTAATCAGATATTTGTAGTGATGTTGATTGAGGGATAAATATTGACCAGGACACCAGGGAGAACTCCCCTGCTCTTCTAATCGGGTCATGGGATCTTTTACACCCCCTGAGAGGGCAGATATCAGTTTGTCTCATCGGAAAGATGGCACCCCTGGCAGTGCAGCACTCTCTGAATACTGCACCTACTGCTTGCACAGATGCACACATTGACTTAAATTTATACTGACACTTATATAAAGGCACAAACATGCATGCTCATGTACGCGAGCAAATACACGCTCACATATACCCGGTGGGGGAGACGGTGGGATATTGTGGTACTTCAATGGCCCAGGGTAATGTTGGTGGGGATTGAGTTCAAATCCCACTTTGGCAACTGGTAAATTCAAATAAGAACAAAGAACAATACAGCACACGAACAGGCCCTTCGGCCCTCCAAGCCCGCGCTGCTCCCTGGTCCAAGCTAGACCATTCTTTTGTATCCCTCCATTCCCACTCCATCCATGTGGCTATCTAGATAAGTCTTAAACGTTCCCAGTGTGTCCGCCTCCACCACCTTTCCCGGCAGCGCATTCCAGGCCCCCACCACCCTCTGTGTAAAATGCGTCCTTCTGATATCCGTGTTAAACCACACCCCCCCCCTCACCTTGAACCTATGACCCCTCGTGAACGTCACCACCGAACTGGGAAAAAGCTTCCCACCGTTCACCCTATCTATGCCTTTCATAATTTTATACACCTCTATTAGGTCACCCTTCATCCTCCGTCTTTCCAGTGAGAACAACCCCAGTTTACCCAATCTCTCCTCATAACTAAGCCCTTCCATACCAGGCAACATCCTGCTAAACCTCCTCTGCACTCTCTCTAAAGCCTCCACGTCCTTCTGGTAGTGTGGCGACCAGAACTGGGCGCAGTATTCCAAATGCGGCCGAACCAATGTTCTATACAACTGCAACATCAGACCCCAACTTTTATACTCTATGCCCCGTCCTATAAAGGCAAGGATGCCATATGCCTTATTCACTACCTTCTCCACCTGTGACGTCACCTTCAAGGATCTGTGGACTTGCACACCCAGGTCCCTCTGCGTATCTACACCCTTTATGGTTCTGCCATTTATCGCATAGCTCCCCCCCTACGTTAGTTCTACCAAAATGCATCACTTCGCATTTATCTGGATTGAACTCCATCTGCCATTTCTTTGCCCAAATTTCCAGCCTATCTATATCCTTCTGAAGCCTCTGACAATGTTCCTCACTATCTGCAAGTCCAGCCATTTTCGTGTCGTCCGCAAACTTACTGATCACCCCAGTTACACCTTCTTCCAGATCGTTTATATAAATCACAAACAGCAGAGGTCCCAATACAGAGCCCTGCGGAACACCACTAGTCACAAGCATCCAGCCGGAAAAAGACCCTTCCATTACCACCCTCTGTCTTCTGTGACCAAGCCAGTTCTCCACCCATCTAGCCACCTCCCCCTTTATCCCATGAGATCCAACCTTTTGCACCAACCTACCATGAGGGACTTTGTCAAACGCTTTACTAAAGTCCATATAGACGACATCCACGGCCCTTCCCTCATCAACCATTCTCGTCACTTCTTCAAAAAACTCCACCAGGTTAGTGAGGCATGACCTCCCTCTCACAAAACCATGCTGACTATCGTTAATGAGTTTATTCCTTTCTAAATGTGCATACATCCTATCTCTAAGAATCCTCTCCAACAACTTCCCTACCATGGACGTCAAGCTCACCGGCCTATAATTTCCCGGGTTATCCTTCCTACCCTTCTTAAATAACGGGACCACATTAGCTATCCTCCAATCCTCTGGGACCTCACCTGTGTCCAGTGACGAGACAAAGATTTGCGTCAGAGGCCCAGCGATTTCATCTCTCGTCTCCCTGAGCGGCCTTGGATAGCTTCCATCAGGCCCTGGGGATTTGTCAGTCTTTATATTCCCTAAAAAACCTAACACTTCCTCCCTTCTAATGGAGATTTTCTCTAACGGGTCAACACTCCCCTCCGAGACACTCCCAGTCAACACATCCCTCTCCTTTGTGAATACCGACGCAAAGTATTCATTTAGGATCTCCCCTACTTCTTTGGGCTCTAAGCATAATTCCCCACTTTTGTCCCTGAGAGGTCCGATTTTTTCCCTGACAACCCTTTTGTTCCTAACGTATGAATAAAATGCCTTGGGATTCTCCTTAATCCTGTCTGCCAAATAAATTAAATCCTAACCTCAGTAATGGTGAACATAATACCACTGCTATACATACACTAAACAGGCAAACAAAAATACACAACCACAGTCAGGCAGATACATCCCGTAGACACAGATAACTTAAACACGATGACACGGTGATTAACACTGCTGCCTCACAGTGCCAGAGACCTGGGTTCGACTCTGGCTTTGGGTCACTGCCTGTGTGGAGTTTGCACGTTCTCTCTGTGTCTGCGTGGATTTCCTCCGGGTGCTCCGGTTTCTTCCCACTGTCCAAAGATGTGCGGGTTAGGTGGACTGGCCATGCTAAATGCACAGGGTTATGGCATAAGAGTGAGGTTCGCGCCTGGGTAAGATACTCTTTCGGAGAGTCGGTGCAGACTTGATGGGCCAAATGGCCTCTTTCTCCACTGTAGGGTTTCTATGGTTATAAGGTTTTAGACATGGAAATACCAGACAGTCAGAATGAGATGTGCAGCAGTTATTGAGTTAAGGATTTCTTGAAGGACAATAAGACATAAAGACCGCAATGGTATATTGTTGGAGATCTTGGAAACAATTTGCACAATCCTTCACTTGGATGGATTCCGATTTAATATTTGCATCTGAAGGTTAAGCTGCTTAGAGCAGTGTGCAAAACTGGAGTCTTTATTACTGAATTTCACTGGGATTTGAAAGTTTTGAACTGCTTTTTCCTTCTGAGTCAGTACTATCTCTACAAGCTTCAGAGCAGCCACTCACTGGAGGAGTAATTCTCCGGCCACGCTGGTCTAAAAGCTGGAAATTCTCACCTGACCGTCAATGGCATTTCAAATTCTCTGCAACCTGCCCGCTAAAATTCCAGTGGTGGGCATGATGGGAGAATTCCGGCCTGTATTTTCTTTAAATCCAATCATTAGTAGCTTTTCTTTGAAGGTGAGAATTCTGGTGTGTACTGTGGTGTAATGGAGGAGCAGAGTGCCATGCAGTCAACTATGGGCATCATTGACAAGGCCAGCACTGTTACCCATCCCTAATTGGCCTTGAACTGAGTGTCTCACTCAGCCATTTCAGAGGGCAGTTGAGAGTCAACCACATTGCTGTGGCTCTGGAGTCACATGTAGGCCAGACCGGGTAAGGATGGCAGAATTTCTTCCCTCAAGGACATTTGTGAATGTTTTTTTTTAACGACAAGCATTAAGAGTTTCATGGCTGTGACTAGTTTTATATTCCAAATTTTTATTTATGAATTGAATTCAAATTCCATCGTCAGCTGCCATGGTGGGACTTGAACCCGTGTTAGCCTGGACCTCTGGATTACCCATCCAGTGACATTACCAGTACACCACTCTCTCCCCCACCCCTTTAGGACATAATCATAAGATGCAGGGGTGTGGGGTGGGGGGGGTGGTGGTTGGCGGGGGGGGGGGGGGGGGGGGTGGGGGGGCAGGGGGGAGGGGGGGTGGGCTGGTAGTGGTGGTGGTGGGATGGTGGGATGTGGGGTGCGGTGGGGCGGGGAGAGGCTCAGGCACTGGAAACAGTAATCCCAGAATTTGGAGTTAGAACCCTGGCAATGGGAGTGACGCCTGTACCCCTGTAGCAAGGTGAGTACTAGGCCCCCCCAGTAGGCTCACTCCTTCCAACATAGGGTTAAAGGAAGCAAGTAGGGCAAGGAAGCTTCGCAAATCAATCAAGTGGAAGACAATGACAGGAAGCACAAGGAAGGATTTGGTGCCTGAGGAGTTAATGTTGTTGGTGTGGGAGAGGAGAACAAGGGTTTCTCTGTGAACCATTTGAAGAGCTGAGCCTCAGGCAGCTGGTGGACGCTCCTGAACAAATCAGAGAGCTGCCAGGGCAACAATGGTAGCGTGCGGGGTTACATGGTCTCGGCCTAGATAGGCCCTCCTGTTAGGAATCTCACAGTCCAAACAGATTAGGTTCCAGAATGAAATAAAAGCTGTTTTCTTTCATTTTCTATTCTATACTGGACAGAATGTCCCTTACTCTCTGTACCATGAAATGACAGGACAGCAGCATTTGGCAGGCAGCTGCTTCCCGAAATTAGTCCCACTTAAATGACCGGCTGAATAAAATCCTTTGAAGCAGCCTTGAATGCTGCCCAACATTCCGGATCCAGATTAATGTGGTGGAAAATAGGCCGAGCTCATGTTTCTAATGATATTGTTGGTGGGAAAGGTAGAAGCTAAACCTGCAGTTTGGTTCAGGCTTGTTTGGGCCTAACCTTTCTCTCAGTGATGTGCCTCAGGGTTGTGTTTGTAGTCACCCCACTGTGTGTGAAACCTTTCCCGAGAAATCCAAGATGGCTGCTGTCCCTGGTTATGGGCATGAGTGAATGTGCATCCGCACACAGCTGCTTCCTTTGAGTGACTGGCTTGTGTCTCTTTACCTCTATGGGTGCTTTTTACAATTCCCGACTTTGACTTAGCTGGTAGCACTCTGAGTTCAGAGGTCACGGGCCATCAGACAGGTCCCGTGTAAGGAAAAAATCCTTTATGGCATTGATCATGCCACCCTCAGTACCCTTATCCTGTCCGATCCTAATTCCTGCCGCTGCCTACGAGGAAAATCACTGACTGTCCAGCAGGGCGGTACAAAAATTCAGCTGGCTTTGGGATTTATGGGAATGGGGAGGGGGGGGGGGTGGCGCTATTATCCCAAGGGAAGGCAGGAAAATCCCGTCAAGGGAAGGGGAAGCCTGGCAGGAGGTTGGGAGGTCTAAGGTAACTTGTGGACCCCAGCGAGGTGCTGGCAGATTGGTGGGGAAAAAAGGAAAGAAAGTAGTGTATTTCCACAACACCATTCAAGACCCCAGACACCCTGAAACCATTGAAGGGCTTTTGAAATGATGCAGTCACGAAGTGTAGGAAATGCAGCAGCCTTTGGCACTCAACCAGCTGCCCACCATGCAATAGATCGGTATCCATTACACAGTCTCAGGATCACTGTGTGCTGCCCACATCCTCAGGCCTTCCCTTTCAATGTTCCTTTGTAATCTTTTCTGGAACAATCTGTCCCCTTATCTAAATGTGAGTTGCAAAGACACAATCACTGTGCTCTGTGATGTATTGTTTCACTGTTAAGTCACTAGATAAGCCCTGTTGCCATAGCAACTCGGTCCTTTCGCTACGTGCAGCCAAAGATTGTAAAATGAAAGGAGATTAAAAGAATATTACAGAGAATGTAGAGCATAGAATCAGGCCATTCAGTCCATCAGGACTATACTGGTATTTATGTTTCACAAGGGTCTCCTCTCTTTCTATTTCCTCTTGTCCCCTATCAACATATCCTTCTTTTCCTTGTTCCCCAATCTCTTTATCCAGATTCCATCCATGATAATGTATCTATAACATTCACCTCGGCCATCCCATGTGGAAGTGAGTTCCATACTCTCCCACCCTCTGACTAAATTTCCTATTGAATTAATTAATGACCATCATATGTTTGTAGCCCATACAATTTTCACATTTACTCTATCGAATTCTGTCACGACCTCAAAGACCTCCTTCAGGACACCACACTGTTGTGATGTACCTTTTAAGACGTTGCAGCATGCCATCACTGGAAGGGAAGTGTGTCAGTCTTGGTTTCACTTTTGCCTTGAGCACAAACAACATGCACACAGCTCTGCCGTTGATCCTGGGGGGTAGGACAATGACAGAGGTTGAGCTGACTGGTGGCGCAGAGTCCCTGCTTTCCCACCCCCCACAATCTGGGGGAAACACGCCTCGAAACTGTGAGCGGGGGGGGGGGGGGGGGGAACCTCCTGGAGGAGGATGATGGGGTTTGGATAGTGAGGACTGGGGATAACCCAGAGTCATTGTCTGGTGAGGTGCTGGATGCCCTGGTGCTCCCCCCACCCCCCCCCAACAATTCTCCCCACATCCCCGCATGGGAATTCCAGGCCTTCTTGTTGAGTAATCTCAGTCAGTGCTGGATCGGGGACGTTCATTTGCACTGAGATTCTGGTCCGCCCGCATGACTAGGAACAACTCTGGGCTGGACCGGAATGCTCAGCGGAAGCTCCAGATGTTTCTCGCTGGGCTCCTGAGAGAGAGGGAACATTAGAAATCCTCTCCCTCCACATTGGGTGATGAATCGATGGTGAGGACGACCATAGCCAGCCTGAACGCGAATGTCGACAATCAACCCACAGCTTCCAGAAATTCTGAATCCTCAGAGATGGGGTGTGCTTCCTGCAGGAAACCCAGGGTCCTGGAGACAAAGCCACGTGGCTCCTGAAGTGGCAAGGAGAGTCTACATGAGTCACCCTGGAGCGCTTGGCCCAGTTGATCCTGGCAAAGGATGCAGCAGAGTACATGGCCCTGGCACTCTTGCATCCTCTGCAGATCAGCCGGGGCTGTGAACATGAGGAGCACGTCATCAACACAAGCTGACAGGACCACCCCGACGCCCGGCCCGCACAGAGTCAAACCCGACAACCTCCTCCGCAAGAGGCGCAGGAATGCCTCCACGCAGATGGAATACCATTGGCCAGACAAGGGGCAGCCCTGCCGCACTCCCCTTCCAACACGAAGGGGCGCCGTCAGGGACCCTTTAACTTTAACGATACACTCTGCGGCAGCGTGCAGTAATTGGATCCGGGCGACAAAGTGCGTCTTGAGCCCGAATGCCTACAGAGTCCCAAGCAGATACTCGTGATCCAACCTGTCGAACGTCTTCTCCTGGTCAAGAGACAGGAAAGCGCTCGACAGGCCAGCCCCCTGGGAATGGTGGATTCGGTCCAATTCTATCTTGTTGGCCCCACATTTTCAGCCAGAAATTCTGGGGGTCAGAGATCCTGAGCTGGGCTGATTACTGCAGCTCACTGACTGCTTGGGGGGAACTACACTTCACTTTGTGAGTCTGGACACTCCCTACGGCTGGGCCGCAGCAAACCAGCTTCTTTAATCCAGGATCAAGGAGTTGGAGAAGGAGGTGTTTGACCTGGAGTCATGTCTCGGTCAACCCGGTGAGGACCCAGCCCTGTGGCTGGCATACAGCAAGAAGAAGGACTCGCTGCGGGACCTGCAACTCCCATGGCCCATACATGAGGTTGTGGATCCGGATCCGTAGGGCTGGAACATGGCTCCCCTTTCTTCTACCTGCTGGAAAAAAGACATGGGATCCGTCAGCAGCTGCTTACGCTGCTGGGCTGATGACAGATCCCTCGTCTTGGATCCAGAGGGCATCGGGGTCATCACCTGAAACTATTACACTGCCCTTTTCTCTCCAGATCCATCCAGTGAGAATGCCTGTAGAGTTTTGTGGAAGGACCTACCGCAGGTCGGCCTGGAAGGTGCTGGAGAGCTTGATGCCTCTGTCAGCCGGGGTAGCTGACTGGTGCCCTCGACAGCCTCTTTAGGGGAAAGCCCCGAGACTGGACGGGCTGACCTTGGAGGTCTTCAGGGCATTCTGGGACCTTAAAAACTGGCGTCCGGTCTCCCTCCTCAGCATGGATAATAACATTTTCGCCAGGGACATATCATCGAGCCTTGGCACTGTGCTGGACCACATGATCCACCCTGACCAGCCCGACTCAGTCCTGGGATGTTCCATCCATGATAATCTCCATCTGGTATGGGACCTAATCCACCATTCCCAGGGGGCTGGCCTGTCGAGCGCTTTCCTGTCTCTTGACCAGGAGAAGACGTTCGACAGGTTGGATCACGAGTATCTGCTTGGGACTCTGTAGGCATTCGGGCTCAAGACGCACTTTGTCGCCCGGATCCAATTACTGCACGCTGCCGCAGAGTGTCTCGTTAAAGTTAAAGGGTCCCTGACGGCGCCCCTTCGTGTTGGAAGGGGAGTGCGGCAGGGCTGCCCCTTGTCTGGCCAATGGTATTCCATCTGCGTGGAGGCATTCCTGCGCCTCTTGCGGAGGAGGTTGTCGGGTTTGACTCTGTGCGGGCCGGGCGTCGGGGTGGTCCTGTCAGCTTGTGTTGATGACGTGCTCCTCGTGTTCACAGCCCCGGCTGATCTGCAGAGGATGCAAGAGTGCCAGGGCCATGTACTCTGCTGCATCCTTTGCCAGGATCAACTGGGCCAAGCCCTCCGGGCTCCTGGTTGGATCATGGCAGATGAACCTCCTCCCAGAGCAGCTGAGTCCTTTCACCTGGAACCGGACTAGTCTCCCCTACTCGGGAGTCCATCTTTGCCCGGCTGAGGAATCCTGGCCGGTGGCATGAATTGGAGGCCAAGGTCACTGCTCGCCTGAATCACTGGACGGACTATTCTGAGTACGGTCTTACAGGGCTCGGGTTCTCATCATAAACTGGCTGATTGCCTCCATGCTGTGATACCGGCTGGTCACTTCACCCCTCCCCCTGACTTTGTCACAAACACCCAGAGAACTCTCATACAGATCTTCTGGGACAATAGACTGCACTGAGTCACAGCTAAGTTCCTGAATTTCCCGCTTAATGATGACGGTCAGGCGCTGGTGTAACTTCACACCCTTCCGCTTTCAGACCCTGCAGCGATACTTTTACATTGATCCTCCTCCTCAATTGGGTGCCCTGGCAACGTATTTCTTCCGCCAGGTGCACGACCTGAATGATGATACGCAGTTCCTGTTCGTAACCTGGAGGGTCGTTGGAACTCCCTGCGTTGCCTATCTTCTACCAGGACCTCCTCAAAGTCAGGGACACAGTCGACTTGTGCGCAGCTCTTTCCCTCCAGTAGCGTCTGTCGTTTGGGAGCCACTGCTCAGGAATCTGCTCCTCCACCAACTCCATTTCTGGCGGCTGGTGGAGGGACGGGCTGCGGCTGCCGGGATGACCAGGGTCAGGGACGTGCTGGGTGGCAGAGGCGTGGGCTGGATGACACCTTTTCAAACCGGCATGTCGGGAGTCACTGAGCATCTGGTTTGCAGCCAACACTGTTGTGGTGAACCATCGTTGGTTCCCACTGTGGGATTGTTCTAATGTTGTTGTTGGGTTGTTCTAATGTTGTTGTTGGGCTAGGGTGGGATTGATACACCTGTGGTTGTTACTGTTGTGGCACATCCCAGTCGGGCTCCGCCTCCTGGGAGAGGTATAAGACCCCCTGCTCGGGTGGGACCCTTCAGTCTGGGATAGTGTGTTAAAGTTCTGATAGTTCCATTGTTAGTTAATAAAAGCCTTCTTTTACCGAAGCTTCGTGCCTCGTGTCCAATTGATGTGCATCAACTGTCCAATGCCTGAAATCAGTCGGGCTCAGCCCCAATCACACACAGTGTCTCGAGGAGGCACAGTTGTGTGGTGCAGTCCAGTCTGAGTGTACCCATGCTCGGACCGAATTTCACATCAGGTTCAAGCCCAGATCCAACAACCCTTCCCCCCCCGCCCCCGACGAGCCCACAGTCTGAGCCACCTCACGTCAATGCCCTCTGTGCCCTTTAACACGGTGCATTGCTGCTGCATACCTTTCCCTCTCTTGCCTGTCGCCTGGATCTGCCTTCTTGCTGTCCAGCGGCAGAGGTCCCAAGTGATTAACATTGGGGCGGTGGGGTGGAGGGTGTTGCGTGCAGCAGTCCCGCACAACCACATATTTCCCAGTTCACTGGATCCCAAGATGCCTGCGTCTTTTGTGGCCTTACAGAGTCTGTGGGTCGCACGTTGTCCTGGGCTGCATCCCCTTATTAGTTTTCTGAAAGATCCGTTATTTTCTTTGTGGTTTTCCCTTCAGTCCCACGCTCCTGTCACTGGGACACCTGGTGCAGAGAGGGGTGCGAAGGGAGGGCCTCAGGGGCCTGTCCTTAGGCCTACCTCAGCTGGACTGTTTAAAAGGTCCAGGAGATCGAGAGGGTCTGCTGTCCTGACTGTCTACCCCTCTTCTGTGGCTATGTTTGTAGCCGGGTGCCCCGGCGAAGGAGCACATGGTGTCCACCGACGTAACCAGTGCCTTCCGTACTCAGTGGGAACCAGATGGATTGGGGTGCTGCATCAATCCCTTCAATCACATTGGGGTGCGATTTTACAGCCTGTAAGTTCCCGCCTGAAAAGCTCGGCACAACATCGTGGGCCGAAGGGCCTGTTCTGTGCTGTACTGTTCTATGTTCTATGAAGGTCAACGGACCTTCCCATGCTCTGCCTCCACCCGCTCCGATTCCCACGGCAGGCGGGCCGGTTGGAATTTTACCGGCACACCTGCCCCAGAATCGGAGTGGGCGAGGCTCACAGAATGGCAATTCTTCATTGGTCTCGGGCAGGACCTTACAAACCTCGGGTGGGTGAAGCGGTAAAATTCCGGATATTGTGTTTTGATGTTTTAAGTTGTGTTTGAGATTCCATTTACTTTGATGCAGTTTCCCTTTAAGGAGCTGTGTTTGAATGAATCCCACAGCTTGTTGACGCAGTCTAGTTAGCGAAAAGAAGCAGACAGCTCTGATATCTCGAAACGTTATACCAATATATGACTGCTCTCATGTTGCCAGTGTTAATCAATGAAGCAACAGCGTGTTTACCCAATCCCCTTGTGTCTTGTACAGTAAACATGGCCAAGTTATTCACTCATTATCAATACACAACAGCTTCAGTCTTCTCTTTTCAATAACAGGGAGTCCCAGCATGTTCCGATTTCACTGACAGTTCTCACCTCTCCGTTCTGCTATTATCGTGTGTCTCTATAATCTTGCTGATAGGAGACAGATCTGAACAAGGTTCTATACAGGTCTGAGATCAGTTTGCTGCTTTTCAGTTCTATTCCACTCAGGACAAACTCCAAAACTTTTGTTTGCTTTTTGAATGAATAGTTGAGAATGTTGCGAGGTGGGTTTTAAAAGGCATCAGCCAATGGGAGTGGTGAGTAAGGCCTCTTTAATACCAGCGGTGTCAGCTGTGACTTACTGGTAGTGCTCTGAGAAGGACGATCTGGTTGGTATCTCATTACTGTTTGTGGGATGTTGCTATGCACACCTTGTCTGCAAAGTCTATTCGTCCATCTTTAAAAGCACTTCATCGGCAGTGGTAATAGAGGCCATAGAAATACAAGTTCCCTCTTCCTTTTAGCCATGTAAGGCAGAGGCAGAGGTCAGGGAACCCCCCCCCCCCCCACAAACATTCTAGGTTCTTAACCATGGCTATACCTTCAGCTGGTGTAGGAGAGAGATCGAGAGTGTGTGCAACCCTGAGGTAGGTGTATCTATCCCAGGACAGCTGTTTATGGCCCTGAGGGGGTGTGTGGGCATGTGCGAGGGTGTGTGTGTGGGCGTGTGTGTGTGTGGGTGCATATGTGTGAGGGTGGGTGTGTGGGTGGGTGTGTGTGTGAGGGTGGGTGTGAGCGTGTGTGTGGGTGTGTGGGTGAGCGTGCGTGTGGGTGTGTGTGTGAGGGTGGGTGTGGGCGTGTGTGTGGGTGTGTGTGTGAGGGTGGGTGTGTGTGTGTGTGAGGGTGGGTGTGGGCCTGTGTGTGGGTATGTGTGTGGGTGTGTGTGTGAGGGTGGGTATGGGCCTGTGTGTGGGTATGTGTGTGGGTGTGTGCTCCCTGCACCTTTTCATTTTACCACCATCCCTCTTTACATGTCCCATATCACAGCCTCTGCCTCAGCCTGTGTGTCTCCTTCGTTCTCTGGTCACAGCCTCTCCTTTAGACACCACCAACTCCCAACCCTTCCCACAGGGGATATCCACATTCTCAGCAGTCCCAGAATTCCAGAGTTAGGACCACTGAGGTGGTGGAGGCTACCTCGCTGAATATGTTTAAAGCGCGGATGGATGGATTCCTGATCGGTAAGGGAATTAAGGGTTATGGGGATCAGGCGGGTAAGTGGTACTGATCCACGTCAGATCAGCCATGATCTTATTGAATGGTGGGGCAGGCTCGAGGGGCTAGATGGCCTACTCCTGCTCCTATTTCTTATGTTCTTATGTTCTTATTTACCCCGCTAATCCCCCTAACCTTCACATCTTGAGACACTTAGGGGCAATTTATCTTGGCCAATCCACCTAACCTGTACAATTTTGGAGTGTGGGAGGAAACCGGAGCACCCAGAGGAAACCCATGCAGACACGGGAAGAATGTGCAAAACTCCACACAGTGATGCAAGCTGGGAGTCGAACCTGGGTCCCTGTCGCTGTGAGGCAGATTTTTCAAAAGCGAGCTTAAATGATTTCCCTGTGCTGTAAAACTCTATAGTCAGATGTCACCAGCCCACAGCAGCTCAATGACAGAGGTTGGGGTGATCTTGGTTCTGGACTAGGTTGAGTAGTTTCCCGTTGTCCTGTAGAGTAGCTGCACTCTGGTGGGGAGCTGTATGGAGATGGAGCGGAGTGATGAAGGTGGAAAAGAGACTGGGATCGATGCTGCAGCCTTGCTGGGCCCCAGTCTGCGCTCATTGGGTCTGTGACAGGGCCATTGGTGAGGATCGTGGTTTGCACATCATTGTGCAGCAGGTGGAGGGATGGTAATGAATTTCTGACGGTCGCTTTGTGAGAGGGTGCTCCAGAACCCCTCCCGGGTGATAGAGTCGAACGCCTTTATGAGGTCAAAGGGATAGAGTGCGAATAGTGAATAGAGGTTGCTGCTGCTCTCTGCTTTTCTCTTGATCTTAAATCGAAGACTACAGAGGGGGGTAGTTCCAAAGAACTCACAGGGAGATAAGCCTCAGGAACAAACAAGGGTTTATTGAATGAACTACTCGCACTCCAGCCCTCAACTGCCTGTAAGGGCAGATTCCCGCGAAGGTCACCCCCTCAACACCCCACCTCGCCCCCTCCCCCCCCCCCCCACTCGTCCAGGGTCACCTGACCTGTCCTCTTAAAGGGGTACACCCCACATACATAAAACTGGAGCTGCTGTGAAGATCAAATTCATTGTGCTTCCTGATGGACAGAATCTGCATTGTGACACCGGTAGGCCAGGAGATGTTTATCATCCACTCGGTGGGTTAGTGGGTAGCACTCTTGTGGGTTCAATTCCCATCCTGGAGACTTGAGCACAAGTACTGAAAGAGTGCTGCACTGCCAGGGGTGCTGTCTTCTGGTTAAGATCGAAATCCCACTTGCGCTCTGGGGTGAATGTAAAGATCCCGTGGAAATATTTGGAAGAAGTGTCCAAGGCTGGTGCCCTGGGCAACATTCATCCCTCAGCTGTCATCAGTAATCCAGTTCAGCTGATAAGTTACCTCATTGCTGTTTGTGGGATCTTGCTGTGCGCCGGTTGGCTGCCACTTTTCCACGTTAAAATTGTGGCTTCCAAAGGCGTATTTCATTGGCTGCGCTGCATTTGCGGATGTTTTGTCGGCTGCTCTATAATGCAAATCATTTATTGCCATTGCCCTCCAGCCCCGGTGCGACCACAAAGGGGTGAGTTGGCACTCCGAGGGGGTGAACTGGGTGTTGGGGGTGAACACATGGAGTGTGCAGGTCTTGTGTCAGCTCTCCAGCTGCTCCTGCAGAGAGCCAGACCATCACCAGGGGGAGCTGTGGCCTCACCGGACAGGATGATTCATTCTGGGAATCCTGGTTTCCTGGAAATCAAACTCAGTGACCTGCAGCCCCCCCAAGGTTTTCCAAGGAACCTGAACTACACCATAGCCTGCAATAGAATGGCAGAACATTACAAGGAATTAGACAGAACATAGAGTGAGAGCACAGGCTGTTCTGTCCACCAGCTCTGTACTAAATGTTTATGTCCCACCCCAGCCCCCTTTGTCAAGTTAACCCTGTCGGTATATCCTTTTCTTGCGTCCTCCCTCACTGCAGTTACTTATTTATAGTCTTGTTTTGGACTCTGCCAGAAGTAGAAACATGTCCTCTATGTTAAACTTGAGCTAGCCATGGTGAGGTGAGTGGGAGGTGAGGTGTTCAGTCAGTCCCAGGGTGTCGGGAATAGTGTCTATGGTGCTGCTTGAACAGTGGAGACTCTCTGAGAAACCACACAGGGGCACCAAGGAAAGACTTGTCTCTCTGTAACACCGTTCACAACCCCATCCAGCTTGTGCGCAAGGCTCCAAAGTGACAGGCAGTCACTGAAGTACTTGTGAAGTGTGATGTGAAGAACACAGCAGCCAAATAGCAAGCCAGCAAGATCCCATGCACAGCAAGATCCCCCGCACAGCAAGATCCAACATACAGCAAGATCCCACGCACAGCAAGTGATAAATGAACAGATAATCTGTTGTCGTGTCGGTGAATGGAGATCAGAAGTCTGAAGTAGCTGGTGTGGCACCTGGACTTTGTACTCCGTCCTCCAGGCTAGGGGTTTGAAAGACACAGGAGAAAGGAGTGTGACTCACTGTCACAGCCCACACTGACACAGGGCAGGCTCAATGGGCAGGCTCAATGGGCCTACAGCCATTGCCGGGTGTGTGTGGGGGTCGGTGAGGGGCCAGAATGGGAATGAAAAAGTGTTTGATTCAGTGGTTACTCTCCTCAGCCAAGAGGTGATGTAAAGCCAAATAAGTCAATATTTGTTCCCACTACTTTTAGTACCAGCCCTGGCTTTGGTGCTAAGTATTCACTCAGTCAGAGGCTGTGTGTGTTCAAGACTCACTCCAGAGAGTTTAGCGTTTGGTCAAACACGGGCTGATCCTCCCAGTGCAGTGCGGAGAGAGTGCGGAACTGTCTGAGGTGAAGACTCCACCTGTCCCCCTGAGGTGGACGTAACAGATTCAACAACACTGCTGGAAGGGGAATCCTCCTCAGCCAACCAGCGTCACCCAAAAACAAAACGCACATTACCTCTATGAGGATCACATTGCTGTCTTGGGATCTTGCTGTGCACAAATTGGCTGTTGCACTTCCTCTAAAAGGGTTACATTGGCTGTAATGTGCACTGGGACACCCATGGATGGTAAAAGGTGCTGTATAAATGCAAGTCATTTTGTCTATACTGTGTGGCCCTGGAACTGAGACATGTTAATCCTGTCGGTGGCACGTACACCAACCTCATGTTTTGGGATTTGAGACTTTTAATCATTGAGCCGTGCGTATTACTGGGGTATTAGTGTCCGCACGTCAGAGAACGGATTTAATGCTGAAGTAATTTTGGTTACTCAGCACCCGCCAGATGTTGGACTAGATGGAGAAAAGCAGCTGGTTCCCAGAATAGACCAGGAGCTTCTGTGCTTTCAGGAAACAGACTTAGAATTCAATCCAAGATCTGCCCTCTTCATGAATCAGTCCAATTTCCAATCCTTTCAGTCAGAGGAACACGGAGTCTAAATTTACACAACAGCTTCAGAGAGACAGGGAGAGGTCAGGAGGAATGTGGGAGTGAGTGGGAGGAAAAGTGAGGAGAGAATGAGGGAGGAGGAAGAGGTTGTGTGTCCTGGCTCTGATGGTGCTGCTGCATTACTGCTGCTGCTGCAGTGTAACGCAACAATGCATTGAGGCATTGCTTGCCAAAGCTAATGAGAGTCAGGGATCGAGGGAGAATAGGGGATCGCAGGGGAGTGGGGGAATTGAGGGGCAATTGGGTTAAGGTGGGTGGTGATTGAAGTGAGATGAGGGTTGAGGATGATCAAGGGGGAGTGAAGTGAGGGGGTTCCGTACTGTTTTAGTGCAGGTTGCAATGATTATAAATGGAGAAATATAACCTGAGCTCACCAACTGCTCACATCCCTGAGAGAGGGAAAGGGAGAGAATGTGTGTGGGTGTGGGTATGGGGGATTCAGTGTCTCTGTGTGTGTATATGGGGGATTCAGTGTGTATATGAATCATAGAATTCTTACAGTACAGAAGGAGGCCATTGAGTTTGCACTGACCACAATCCCACCCAGGCACTATTCCCACAACCCCATGCATTTTGCCCTGTTAATCCCCTTGACACTAATGGACAATTTATCATGACCAATCAACCTAACCCACACATCTTTGGACTGTGGGGGGAAACCAGAGCACCCAGAGGAAACCCACGCAGACAGGTGGAGAATGTGCAAACTCCACACAGACAGTGACCCAAGCCGGGAATTGAACCCAGGTCCTTGAAGCTGTGAGGTAGCAGTGCTAACCACTGTGCCACCGTGCCGCCCTAAGACAGATGATGGAAAGTTTCACCTAGTCTACTCATAGGCTGAAGATAAGCAATGATGCTGGAGCACATATCACTTTGGGTGTAAGAACTACCTAAACAGGGTCAATAATTCAACACAGTGCTCCCTGGTACTGTTAGATTCCCGTAAACAAGTTTGCAGGTTCACTAAAATTCAACTTGTATGGACTTCTGATAAAATGAGTCAATTTTCAAGTCGTTGTACATGAGTTTGTTTAATAGTTCATTGAGCCTATCACTGGACAAATAGATCACAGGACAAACTCTACCAAAACACATACTTTGTGCAAAGACACAGCCTTTCACTGTGAGTTAGTGTCAGCCTGACTGTGTTGTGTCAGACTCCCCAAAGTGGACCTTCTGTGCAGATAATACGACCTCCACTTTACAGAGAGAGAGAAGGCTGGAAGGCGGGGTGGGCACAAACGCAAGGACGGAGACTGAACCGCTGCAAAGGGGTGGGATGTCGGACAGGCAGGAATTGGCAAGAGATCTGCCAGTGTGAAAACGTTGTGAAGTAAAGCAGGACATGGCACTAGAAGAGAGAGAGAGAGAGCACCAGGGTGTGACTGCCCTCAGCGGAGAATGTACAAATGGAAAGAAATGAGGAAAAAAAAACACTTACAATTTGACATTGCCTTTCATATCCTCAAAGGGCCTCCGAGAACTTTGCAGGCACTTTGTTGAAGTGTCACTGTTTGTCACCATTGTAATGTGGAAGCCAATTTGTGCACAGCAAGATCCCACAGGTGCCAGTAAGATAAATAACCAGTGAATCACTTACAGCAGTGTGGGTTTGGGAATTAAGTACTGGCCACTCACCGGGGTAGAACTCCCCTGCTCCTCTACAGGAGGGGGGGGGGTTAACCTTTACATTGCCTGCAAGGAGTAGATGAGCATCTTGGTTTAACGCCTCATCCAAAAGTCAGCCCCTCCAACACTGCAGCACTCCCTCAGTACCGCGCTGGGTGTAGCACTCAAACTGTGGCCTACACATTAAACAAATTGCAGAATGCTTCTTCTCTATAAACGTGTTGTCATTGTTGGCTGTCTTTTGATTCGAGGATGACGTCCATACAGGGTGACAGGCTTTTGCCCTGAGTCTTCATGTGACTGATCAGGTTGATTCTCATCTCACAGATCTTTGGAACAGGTCAGGGTGGTGAGATCTGGAGTGCACAATCTCCTTACTGTCCTGTCCTCTTCTGCCGAAGGCCTCTCTCATCACGAGAACTCAATGTTAATAGTGTCTGACCTTATGTATACGCAACTGGTCTTTTGTGCTGGTTTTAACCAGCAGAAACAAGGGATGTTCTACCGTTAATTAGTAAATGGAAGACAGTCCTAGTGAAGCAATTCATGGCGTGTCCTTTGACAGAGGATTAGACAAGTGTCAGGTTGGAAATGGTGGGGATGGTCATTTTCTCTACAGTGACCCTGTGGGTAGTGCTCAAGCTGCTGGAGCTATGAGATTATGGACTCCAGGCCCTTCCAATGACCTGAGTACGCCAATGCAGGTGGATTGTCCTGGTACAGTACACACTAGCCTTCAGAGCAATATGAAACTGAGGCCCAGCCTGCCTCCTCAGGTGGGTCTAGCAGATCTGAGACCTCCAGGTGTTCTGAGCCATACGTATCCCTCTTGACAACATCCCAAATGCAGATTGCCACATTGCTGTTTGTGGGATCTTTGCTGTGTGCAAATTGGTTGCCTGCATTACAACAGTGACTACTGGTTGTAAAGTGCTTTGCGATATCTAGAAAAGGAGAAGGCAGCTGAAAGGTAGCTGAAGGGGTAACCAAGAAGGTAGATGAGGGCAGTGCAGTTGATTTGTCTACGTGGACTTTAGCATGGCCTTTGACAAGGTACCACATGGTAGGTTGTTGCACGAGGTTAAATCTCACGGGATCCAGGGTGAGGTAGCTAAATGGATACAAAATTGGCTTCTTGACAGAAGCCAGGGGGTGGTTGTAGAGGGTTGTTTTTCAAACTGGAGGCCTGTGACCAGCGGTGTGCCTCAGGAATCAGTGCTGGGTCCACCGTTACTTGTCATTTATATTAATGATTTGGATGAGAATATAGGAGGCATGGTTAGTAAGTTTGCAGATGACCAAGATTGGTGGCATAGTGGACAGTGAAGAAAGTTATCTCCGATTGCAATGGGATCTTGATCAATTGGGCCAGTGGGCTGGCGAATGGCAGATGGAGTTTCATTTAGATAAATGCGAGGTGATGCATTTTGGTAGATTGAACCAGGGCAGGACTTACTCAGTTAATGGTAGGGTGTTGGGGAGAATTACAGAATAAAGAGATCAAGGGGTACAGATTCATAGCTCCTTGAAAGTGGAGTTACAGGTGGACAGAGTGGTGAAGAAGGTATTCAGCATGCTTGGTTTCATTGATCAGAACATTGAATAGAGGAGTTGGGACGTCTTGTTGAAGTTGCACAAGACATTGGTAAGGCCACACTTGGAATACTGTGTACAGTTCTGGTCACCCTATTATAGAAAGGATATTATTAAACTAGAAAGAGTGCAGAAAAGATTTACTAGGATGCTACCGGGAATTGATGATTTGAATTATAAAGAGAAGCTGGATGACTGGGACTTTTTCTCTGGAGCGTAGAAGGCTGAGGGGTGATCGTATAGAGGTCTATAAAATAATGAGGGGCACAGATCAGCTTGATAGTCAACATCTTTTCCCAAAGGTAGGGGAGTCTAAAACTAGAAGGCATAGGTTTAAGGTGAAAGGGGAGAGATACAAAAGTGTCCAGAGGGGCAATTCTTTCACAGAGAGGGTGGTGAGTGTCTGGAACAAGCTGCCAGAGGTAGTAGTAGAGGCGGGTACAATTTTATCTTTTAAAAAGCATTTAGACAGTTACATGGGTGAGATGGGTATAGAGAGATGTGGGCCAAATGCGGGCAATTGGGATTAGCTTAAGGGTTTTTAAAAAAAGGTGGCATGGACAAGTTGGGCCAAAGGGCCTGTTTCCATGTTGTAAACCTCAATGATTCTATAATCCATAGAATCCCTACAATGCAGAAAGAGGCCCTTTGGCCCATTGGGTCTGCACCGACTCTCCCAAAGAGCATCTTACCTAGGCCCTCCCCTCCGCATTTACCGTGGCCACTCCCACCTAACCTGCACATCTTTGGACACGAAGGGGCAATTGAGCATGGCCAATCCATCTAACCTTCACATGTTTCAACTGTTGGCGGAAACCCACACAGACACAGGAAGAACTTGCAAACTCCACACAGACTGTCACCCGATGGCTGGAATCGAACCTGGGTCCCTGACGCTGTGAGGCAGCAGTGCTAACCACTATGCCACCGGACCGCTGGTGTACAGGGGTTAATTTTTTCTTTCCTTCTTAAAGCTGGAGGTGCTGTTGATTGATACGGCCTGGGGTGGTAAAACTCTGAATGCTGCCTGGCCTCTGACTCGGAAGCACTTTTCCACAAACAGGGGAAGGCTCCAGACTTCGGATCGCAGTATTTTTCCAACCTTGGAATGTGTCAATGCCAACAATGTGAAGCAATGATCGCTTTGTGGACACACAGACTTGACATACAGAGCAGGCGGATGAATGTTGAATTTGGGAGATTAAACAGTGGCCCATCGAGGAGGCAATGACGTTGCAATGACGTGTGTATTGATCAGTTTCTGTAGCCAAGATTTTGAAATTTACTCAGAATAATTTAGCTAATCAATGTACATCATGAAATGATATTTCCTGGACATTCTGTTACTTCCTTGACACCATGGCAGCCTCAGGATTAAACTGTGCATGTTAAACTAACCCCAAACCTCTTGGGAGGAACTCCATTATTATTTATTTCAGAGGAACTGTTATTTCAAACCAATGGATTAACACCTATGTCAGTGAGTGGACAAGATCATCTTCATATCCATCTGCTAACGTTCAAATGCTAACACCGCATAATGTGACAACAACCCAAGCCTGTATAACTGAACAAAATATGAAGACCATTGATGTAGCTGGAAGACACATCGACCCATTGCTTCACAGATGGGATTGAGGCCAATGGGTTTCGCTGACAGTCTTGGTGCAGGAATGCTGCACTGTCAGAGGCACCAAGACACAGATGTGATGTTACAGGGAGGCAGTGACGTAGTAGTAATCTCACTGGACTAATAATGTAGAGACCCAGGGCAAGATCTGGAGAATCAAGTTTGAATCCCACCATGGGAGATGGTGAAATTTAACTTCAGTAAAAGTCTAATGATGAGCATGATCTAGCAAAGCATTCAATTCAAAGGCAATTAGGAATAAATGCTGGCCCAGCCAGCGATACCCACATGCCATAAATCAATACATAAAAATAAAATACTGAGGCCCTATTAGGAGAAGAGCAGGGGAGTTCTCCCCAGTGTCCTGATCAATATTCATCCCATAATCAACATTCCTGAGACAGTAATCTGGTTACCTTCACATTGCTGTTCAATGGATCTTACTGTGTGCAATTTAACTGCTATGTTTCTAGTCTTTGCAAATAGAGACTGACCCAGAGGGGGCAGGATTACAAAGAGTTAAACAGAACTTCCAGCACAGACACAGGCCATTCGGTCTGACAGCCTAATGCTCTATCTCTTGTCTTATTCGCCGCACCACCCTCTTCCCATCCCACTTCATCCAATCCCGTTAAGCAAACCCTCCCACTCTTTTCTCCCTCATTTACTTATCCAACTGTTCCTTAAAAGCATATTGCATAGCAATAGATTAATAATTAATTGGAGTCATAAAAAGGAGTCATTAAGAACCTATTAATCCTTCATTTGCTCCAACTTTGATGTTATTTATAGGATCATAAAAGTAACCACTAGACTGTGAGTCTAGTGGTACTGAGGTAGCATCGTGCCACTTTTTCGTCACCTCAGGCTGTTAGAGGGAGGTTGCAATCTGGTAGTATAACTTCCAGCCCTGTTCTGGGTACAGACTGGCACTGCTCAAGGATGGGCGATTTGCCCGCGGGGAATCAATCGGGCAAAATGGTTTCAGGTCGAGCTTAGGGATCCTGAGCTTTTTAAATAGACACGAGGGAGCTGAACGAGTCGCCTCTTGGAAACAGTCAAGGGAATCAGGGTGCACGGTTAACCCCAACCCGCTCATCACATTGTCAACAGCACCTTAACTTATCTTTCAGAAAGCACATTGGATCGAAAGGAAAGATTTTACAAGGATCTAGGAATGAGAAGAGTGCAACTAATTGGATAGTTCTTTCAAAGTTGGGCTGAATACAAACATATATAAGAACATATAAAATATGAGTAGAGAAGGCCATTCAGCCCCTCAAGCCTGACCTGACATTTGATTAGATCATAGCTGATTGGATTGTGGCCTAAACTGCACATTCCCCCAACCCCCGATAACCTTTGTTTCGCTTATTAGTCAGCAGTCCACCTACCTCTGCCTTAAGGATATTCATTCACAATTCTAAATGTTAGGAGGGTTTAAACTAATTTGGCAGGGGAATGGGAACCTGAATTGTTGCTCCAGTGGACAGAAGGATGTGAGTGGTGAGGTCATGAATAAGGTTTCAAGGTCGTAGGAGTGTACCGGCAGGCAGGAAGGTGTTTTGAAATGTGTCTACCTCAACGCCAGAAGCATCCGGAATAAGGTGGGTGAACTTGCAGCATGGGTTGGTACCTGGGACTTCGATGTTGTGGCCATTTCGGAGACATGGATAGAGCAGGGACAGGAATGGATGTTGCAGGTTCCGGGGTTTAGATGTTTCAGTAAAATCAGGGAAGGTGGTAAAAGAGGGGGAGGTGTGGCATTGTTAGTCAAGGACAGTATTACGGTGGCAGAAAGGACGTTTGATGAGGACTCGTCTACTGAGGTAGAATGGGCTGAGGTTAGAAACAGGAAAGGAGAGGTCACCCTGCTGGGAGTTTTCTATAGGTCTCCGAAAAGTTCCAGAGATGTAGAGGAAAGGATTGCAAAGATGATTCTGGATAGGAGCGAAAGTAACAGGGTAGTTGTTCTGGGGGACTTTAACTTTACAAATATTGAGTGGAAATGCTATAGTTCGAGTACTTTAGATGGGTCAGTTTTTGTCCAATGTGTGCAGGAGGGTTTCCTGACACAGTATGTAGATAGGCCAACAAGAGGCGAGGCCACATTGGATTTGGTACTGGGTAATGAATCAGGCCAGGTGTTAGATTTGGAGGTGGGTGAGCACTTTGGTGATAGTGACCACAATTCGGTTACGTTTACTTTAGCGATGGAAAGGGATAGGTATATACCGCAGGGCAGGTGTTATAGCTGGGGGAAAGGAAATTATGATGTGATTAGGCAAGATTTAGGATGCATAGGATGGGAAAGAAATCTGCAGGGGATGGGCACAATTGAAATGTGGAGCTTGTTCAAGGAACAGCTACTGCGTGTCCTTGATAAGTATGTACCTGTCAGGCAGGGAGGAAGTGGTCGAGCGAGGGAACCGTGGTTTACTAAAGAAGTTGAATCTCTTGTGAAGAGCAAGAAGGAGACTTATGTAAAGATGAGACATGAAGGCTCAGTTAGGGCGCTTGAGAGTTACAAGTTAGCCAGGAAGGACCTGAAGAGAAAGCTAAGAAGAGCCAGGAGGGGACATGAGAAGTCTTTGGCAGGTAGGATCAAGGAAAACCCTAAAGCTTTCTATAGGTATGTCAGGAATAAAAGAATGACTAGGGTAAGATTAGGGTCAGTCAAGTTCAGTAATGGGAAGTTGTGCGTGGAGTCCGAAGAGATAGGAGAGGCGCTAAATGAATATTTTTCATCAGTATTCACTCAGGAAAAAGACAATGTTGTCGAAGAGAATACTGAGATACAGGCTATTAGACTAGACGGGATTGAGGTTCATAAGGAGGAGGTGTTAGCAATTCTGGAAAGTGTGAAAATAGATAAGTCCCCTGGGCCAGATGGGATTTATCTTAGGATTCTCTGGGAGGCTAGGGAGGAGATTGCAGAGCCTTTGGCTTTGATCTTTATGTCGTCATTGTCTACAGGAATAGTGCCAGAAGAATGGAAGATAGCAAATGTTGTCCCCTTGTTCAAGAAGGGGAGTAGAGACAACCCTGGTAATTATAGACCAGTGAGCCTTACTTCTATTGTGGGCAAAGTTTTGGAAAGGATTATAAGAGATAGGATTTATAATCATCTAGAAAGGAACAATTTGATTAGGGATAGGCAATACGGTTTTGTGAAAGGTAGGTCGTGCGTCACAAACCTTATTGAGTTCTTTGAGAAGGTGACCAAAGAGGTGGATGAGGGTAAAGCAGTTGATGTGGTGTATATGGATTTCAGTAAGGCGTTTGATAAGGTTCCCCACGGTTGGCTATTGCAGAAAATACGGAGGCATGGGATTGAGGGTGATTTTGCGGTTTGGATCAGAAATTGGCTAGCTGTAAGAAGACAGAGGGTGGTGGTTGATGGGAAATGTTTATCCTGGAGTTCAGTTACTAGTGGTGTACCACAAGGATCTGCATTGGGGCCACTGCTGTTTGCCATTTTTATAAATGACCTGGATGAGGGCGTAGAAGGCTGGGTTAGTAAATTTGCGGATGACACTAAAGTCGGTTGAGTGGTGGACAGTGCGGAAGGATGTTGCAGGTTACAGAGGGACATAGATAAGCTGCAGAGCTGGGCTGAGAGGTGGCAAATGGAGTTTAATGCGGGAAAGTGTGAGGTGATTCACTTTGGAAGGAGTAACAAGAATACAGAGTACTGGGCTAATGGTAAGATACTTGGTAGTGTGGATGAGCAGAGAGATCTGGGTGTCCATGTGCATAGATCCCTGAAAGTTGGCACCCAGGTCGATAGGGTTGTTAAGAAGGTGTACAGTGTGTTCGCTTTTATTGGTAGAGGGATTGAGTTTTGGAGCCATGATGTCATGTTGCAGCTGTACAAAACTCTGATGCGGCTGCACTTGGAGTATTGCGTACAGTTCTGGTCGCCACATTATAGGAAGGATGTGGAAGCATTGGAAAGGGTGCAGAGGAGATTTACCAGGATGTTGCCTGGTATGGTGGGAAGGTCTTATGAGGAAAGGCTGAGTGACTTGAGGCTGTTTTTGTTAGAGAGAAGAAGATTAAGAGGTGACTTAATAGAGGCATACAAGATGATCAGAGGATTAGATAGGGTGGACAGTGGGAGCCTTTTTCCTTGGATGGTGATGGCGAGCATGAGGGGACATAGCTTTAAATTGAGGGGTGAGAGATATAGGACAGATGTCAGAGGTAGGTTCTTTACTCAGAGAGTAGTAAAGGCGTGTAATGCCCTGCCTGCAACAGTAGTGGACTCGTCAACATTAAGGGCATTTAAAGGGTCATTGGATAAACATATGGATGATATTGGAATAGTGTAGATTAGATGGGCTTTAGATTAGTTTCACAGGTCGGCACAACATCGTGGGCCGAAGGGCCTGTACTGCGCTGTAATGTTCTATGTTCTATGTTCTAATTCTATGAGAAAAAAATTCTCATTTCTATCTCTAATGGGAATCCCCATATTTTTAAACTGTGTCCCTGAGTTCTGGTCTCTGGTTTCTGGACAAAGGGGAAACATCCTTTCAGCATCCACCCTATCCAGTCCCCTCAGGATCTTACATTTTTCAATAAGATCACCTCTCAATCTTCTTAACTCCAGTGGGTACAGGCCCAACCTGTTCAACTTTTCCTCAAAGAAAGCACTTCCCCCACATTCCTATCGTCCCAAGTATTAATCGATTGAACCTTCCCTGAACTGCTTCCAAAACAATCTTTCCGGTTTCCTTCTCTACCCTATGATTTCACTCTTCTGTGTGGCTTTTGTGGTGAAGTTTTGGTTAAGGAATTGGACACTTGGGATTGACAGGCCTGTAACTGTTCGTTCTCCGTCTCAGACTTTGCATCATTCCTTGATGGTGTTCCAGGGAGTATGAGGAAAAGGTGCAGAAGAGAAAGGTGCTGTGCTAGCAACTAATAGTGAATGACTTGGTGTAATAATTACACTGTAAATTATCAGTGAATTGGTTCACCTAACTGATTATATTCAAGGAGCTGCCTGTAAGCTGATTAAAGGCCGCAGTTTTGCTGATTTACACTTGATAAAGGTGAAGCTCGCTGTCTCAGCTTAGTGCACTCTGAACCAGCAGACTAGAGGAGCAATGTTTGGAGCACCGCTGACTCTGCACTGACCTTTGAACTGGCTTTCTGATCTGTGTCAGCTATTTCAGACGTCACAGCCGCTCGAATCTAGGCACAGAAACAGGAGGAGGCCATTCAGCCCCTTGAATCCAAACATAGAAACAGGAGGAGGCCATTCATCCCCTTGAATCTAAACATAGGAACCGAAGGCATTGAGTATAAAAATTGGCGGGTCACGCTGCAGTTGTACAAAACCTTAGTTAGACCTCACTTAGAATATTGTGTACAACTCTGGTCGCCACACTGCCAGAAGGATGTGGATGCTTTAGAGAGGGTACAGAGGAGGTTTTACTAGGATGTTGCCTGGTCTGGAGGTTATTAGCTATGAGGAGAGGTTGGATAAACTCGGTTTGTTCTCACTAGAACGACCGAGGTTGAGGGGTGACCTGATAGAGGTCTACAAGATTATGAGTGGCATGGACAGAGTGGATAGTCAGATGCTCTTTCCTAAGGTCAAGTACCAGGGGACATAGGTTTAAGGTGCGAGGGGAAAAGTTTAGAGACGATGCGTGAGACAGGTTTTTTACACAGAGGGTGGTGAATGTCTGGAAAACGCACTGCTTGGAGAGGTGGTGGGAGCAGGTACGATAGCGGCATTTAAGGGGCAACTGGACGAATACATGAATAGGATGGGAATGGAAGGATACGGACTACGTAAGTGCAAACAGTTTTAGTTTAGGCAGGCATCATGATCAGTGCCAGCTTGGAGGGCCAAAGGGCCTGCTCCTGTGCTGTACTTTTCTCTGTTCTTTGTTCTTTGAAGAGGCCATTCTGCCCCTTGAATCTAAACATAGAAACAGGAGAAGGCCATTCAGCCCCTTAAATCTAAACACAGGAACAGGAGGAGGCCATTCAGCCCCTCAAATCGAAGCATAGTAACAGGAGGGGACCATTCAGCCCCTCGAATTTAAGCATACTAACAGGAGGAGGCCATTTAGCTCCCTAAATCTAAACATTAAAAACAGAAGGAAGCCATTCTGCCCCTTGAATCTAAACATAGAAACAGGAGGAAACCATTCTGCCTTTGAACCAAATAACTGAGACCTTCACAGTGACACACAATCTGCAAGAATGAACTTATAAAAGGTTACAGTGCTGTTGTGGATACTTTATCTACGTCACTTAACTACAGAGTCAGGTGGAGAGAATTACAGTTATGATACAGCACAAATCAACTAACTGAGAATCCTGTGCTACAATAAATCTCCAACATTCGCATCGTAGCTTATAGTACGGAGATGAGAAAGGGGAGACAAAGGACTGGATGTTTCAGGATGGGTCACTTTACTGACAGGGTCTTAGTCCTGAACTGGGTGCTGGAAGGTGTTTGAGTATGGATATGGGCGCGATCTGTCTATATGCAGGTAATGAAGCAGACGCTGCCAGGGTCCTATTAACGAGGGTAAGTGGATCATTGAGGCTGGAGATGTGGTCTCATCGAGACCCCCGTACAGCTGCAGTAAAACTTCCCTATTTTTATATTCCATTCTCCTTGTAATAAACACCAACATTCCATTTGTCTTCCTAATCACTTGCTGTAGCTGCAGACTAACTTGTTGTGATTCATGTCCCAGGACAGCCAGATCCCTCTGTAGCACCGAGTTGTGCAATCTCTCTCCATTTCAATAGTTTACTGCTGTTCTATTCTTCCTGCCAAAGTGGACACCTTCACATTTACGCAGATTATACTGTTTAGTCACTCACTTCACCTGTCCCTATCCCTTTACAGACTCTCTATCTCCTCTTGTTAACTTACTTTCCCACCTATCTTAGTGTTATGGGCAAATTTAGCCCCTTCATCCAAGCCATTGATATAGATTGTAAACATCTCAAGCCCAAGCACATTCCTGTGACACTCCACTAGTTACAGCTAGTTAATCCAAAAATGACCCATTTTAGCCTACTCTCTTCTTCTTGTTAGCTAACCAATCCTGTATCCCTACTCAGATGTAACTCACTACACCATGTGGCACTTTGATGTGGCACTTTATCAAATGCCTTCTGAAAATCCAAGTATACCACATCTAAAGGTTCCTCTTTATCCACTTTGCTTGTTCCTTCCTCAAAGAATTCTAATAAATTAGTTAAATACCATTTTCCTTTTACAAAGCCATGTTGACTCTGCCTGGTTTTATTATGATTTTCTAAATTTCCTGCTCTAACCTCCCTAATAATGGATTCTAGCAACTTCCTACGACAGATGTTCAGCTAACTGGACTGTAGTTTCTTGCTTTCTGTCTCTTGAAGTTTGGTGGATTATATCTCTACTCTCTCTGCAGCCCCTTTTTTTACACCCCGAGGATGCAGATCATCAGATTCTGGGGATTTGTCAATCTTCAGGTCCAATAGTTTTCCCAGCAACTTTTCTTTGGTGTCTTTTGGAATTTTCATCGTATCCTCTTAGACTTGCAATTTAGTGGCTTGAGAACTATTGATTCTGATTGAATGGTGATCTGTTCCAATAGTCATCACATTTTGGCTGTTTTGTAAATTGGAAATTGATCACAATCACTAGAAAATCTCTCCTCGATCTGTGCCATTGCTGTCTCTGCTGGCCTTGGTACCCAGCTGACTGAGTATCTATTCTGCATCTTTGCCCCTGTGAGCCCAGGTTAAGATGCATCATGTTGTCGAGTGACTTGCTCCAGGAGATAATATTATTGAGCGAATTCTTCATGGCGACACAATTAACAGGGATCGCTGCTTTCAGTAATCTCAATCCCAATTCTTGTGACTCACCCCAAAACTAGTCCTTTGTGTGGGACTTACTCAGATATTGAGTGAATCAAGGCTATCACGGCTGTATCACTCAGTAGCAGCATCTTTGAAACCAGGGGTATTGTCACTGGACTGGTAATCCAGACAGAGACCCAGGGTAATGCTCTGGGGACCCGGGTTCGAATCGCACCAAGGCAAATGGTGAAAATTGAATTCAATAAAAATCTGGAATTAAACGTCTGCAAATGACATTGTTGATTGTCAGAAAACCCCATCTGATTCACCAATATCCTTCAGGGAAGGAAATCTGCCGACCTCTCCTGGTGTGGCCTACACATGATTCCAGACCCACAGCAATGTGGTTGACTCTCTGAAATGGCCGAGCGAGACACTCAGTTCAAAGGCAATTAGGGATGGGCAATGAATATTGGCCGAAGCAACAACACCCCACATCCCCTGAACAAATAAAAAAAAACCTTCAATTGACTGGATCAAACCAAAGCTCTCTTCCTGTAGCAAGCTGTCCAGTAACTGTCGTTTCAGTTATGTTCATGTTTGACACATGACCATCATTACTGAATCGAAGGAGGAAACCTTCAAGGGGTTTGCTTGAGTCCCAAGCTGTCTTCTGAGTTGGTCATTCTCAACGGAACTGCTTACTGTGCATCTCTATTCATGGCCTCCTCTCTCCTTCCTCCCCCAATCTCCACTTTCCCCTTGGCTTTAATAGTGGATGCATTGTATCCCTTAACACAGTAGTAGCTACCTATTTCCCGACGTTGCCTTCATTTTGCCTTCTACAGTGACCGGGAGCTTGTCCGCCACGCGTCACCTCTTTTCCAAAAGCTCCTCCGCATTAAGTGCCAACCAGGCACTTAAATGGGCAATAGCAGGCCTCCCCCAGGATCAGGTTCTTTCTGTGGCCTAGTGATAGAGGTCACTGAACTGGGTAAACCACAAAACAAATACCTTGAGTAATGCTCAAGGATTCAAGGTAGGAATCCCACCACTGTAGATAGTTAAATTTGAATTCTAAAATAAATCTTCTGTAGCAGGCGAGGCTCACCCGATTACTTTTTGGGTTTCTCCTTGGTGCAGGATGGAGGGTTTTAGATTCCTGGATCAGTGGGACTGTTTCTGGGGAAGGTGGGACATGTACAAATGGGATGGTCAGCACCTGAACCACATTGGGGCCAACATCCTTGTGGGTAGGTTTGCTAGTGTTGTTGGGAAGAGTGTAAATTAGCCTGACAGGGAGAGGGGACACAGAAATTGGTAAAATCATGCCACAGTAATGGAAGCAAGTCAGAGCGAATTCAGCTATGTTGAGTCAAGAGAGTAAGGCAAGACTGGATGGCCTTTACATTAATGCTAGAGTGTAATAGGTAAGAGTCAGCTTCTCTACACTTCTCATTGCTGAGCAGCTAGTGACCCTTCACCTCCAGCTCATTGGGAAATGTGTTGATGTTTGATTCACTAAAGTTATGACACGTCTTCCTCTCCTCTGTCTCTCGCGCAGACATTTTCTTTTCTGTTAACGAATGATCAATGCTGGTGAAAAGTGGTGACTGATGCTGACATTTGGTATGAACTCAGCCAGTTCACATTGAATTGAACTTTAACAACTGCAAATTCCAAGAGTCCCAAACTGCTGAGTGAAGGAATTAAACCTTTCTTGTGAAATCAGTTAAGGATTGACAGATGGAAGTGTGATATTTTTGCCATCACAGAAACGTGGCTGAAGGAAGGGCAGGACTGGCAACTCAACATTCCAGAGTTGAAGATGTTTAGGCGAGACACAGGTGGTGGTGTAGCACTATTAATTAAGGAGTCAATTACTGCGATAAGGACAGATGATATCTTGGAAGGGTCTTCAAACGAGACTTTGTGGTTAGGATTTAGGAATATAAAGAGGGCAGCCACATTACTGGGAGTGTATTATAGGCCCCAAAGAGCCAACTGGAAATAGAGGAGCAAATATGTAGACAGTTCAGAGAAGTGTGTAAGAGTAGTAATCGGTTAATTATACTAAGGGATATTAACTTTTCTAACATAAATTGGGATAGTCATGGTGTTAAGGGTTTAGAGGGGGCGGATTTCTTGAAACGTTTCCAGGGGAGTTTTTGTATCAATATTTAGAAGGCCCAACAAAGGATGGAGCAGTGCTGGATCTGGTTCTGGGGAACAAATCTGGACAAATGTTCAATGTGATAGTGGGGGAGCATTTTAGCAATAGTGACCAATCCAGTCCGGTTCAAATTTGTTATGGATAAGGAGAAAGATAGCCTGCAAAAGATGGCTTTGGATTGGGGCAAGGCAGATTTTATTAAGGATAAAGTAGGTTCTGACCAAAGTTGACTGGGAACAGCTCCTTGCCAGGAAAGTCTACAGCGGAGCATTCAAAAAGGAGTTAGGAAGAGTACAGGTCCCCATAGGGGGAAATGTAAGAGCAATAAGTTCAGGGAACCCTGCATGTCTTGAACAATTCAGGACTGTATGAGGAAGAAGAGAGAGACTTTTAAAAGGTCCAAAGGCAGCAATTCAGCTGTGCCCTAGATGAATATAGGAAGTGCAAGAGGGAACTTATTAAGCAATTAGAAGAGCAAAAAGGGGGCATGAGAAAGGACTTGCAAACAAGATTAGGGAGAATCCCAAGATATTATATAAATGCATTAAAGGGAAGAGGTTAACCAGGGAAAGAGTAGGGCCCATTAGAGACCAAGGGGATAATCTGTGTGTGAAGCCGCAGGATGTTGGAGGGGTGTTAAATGAGTACCTCTCTTCAGTCCTCACTGAGGAAAAGGAGAACATAGGTACGCAATTCAGGAAAAGGGACTGTGAGGAACTTGCACAGTTTGACATAGGAAATGGGGAGGTATTGGAGACTCTGATGGGCTTAAAAATGGACAAATCCCCTGGCCCGGATGAATTGCGTCCCAGGCTGCTGTGGGTGGCGAGGCAGGAAATTGCAGTGACTCTGACACAAATTTTTACTTCCTCTCTGGCCACAGGAGAATTCAGGTTAAAGTCCAACAGGTTTATTTGGTAGCAAATACCATAAGCTTTCGGAGCGCTGCTCTTTCGTCAGATGGAGTGGAAATGTGCTCTCAAACAGTGCACAGACACAGAAATCAAGTTACAGAATACTAATTAGAATGCGAATCTCTACAGCCAGCCAGGTCTTAAAGGTACAGACAATGTGGGTGGAGGGAGCATTCAACACAGGTTAAAGAGATGTGTATTGTCTCCAGACAGAACAGCTTTCTGTGTCTGTGCACTGTTTCAGAGCACATTTCCACGCCATCTGACGAAGGAGCAGTGCTCTGAAAGCTTATGGTATTTGCTACCAAATAAACCTGTTGGACTTTAACCTGGTGTTGTGAGACTTCTTACTGTGTTTACCCCAGTCCAACGCCGGCATCTCCACACAGGAGAATTGCCAGAGGACTGGAGGACGGCTAATGTGGTTTCACTTTCAAGACGGGTGGTAGAGATGAACCAGGAAATTACAGACTGGTGAGCCTCATGTTAGTAGTAGGGAAATTATTGGAGAAAACACTGAAGGAGAGAATTAATATCCACTTTGAAAGGCATGGGTTAATTAAGGATCGTCAACATGGCTTTGTCAGATGGAGGTCATGCCTAACAAATTTGATAGAAATTTTCAAAAATATAGAACATAGAACATTACAGCGCAGAACAGGCCCTTCGGCCCACGATGTTGCACCGACCAGTTAAAAAAAAAACTGTGACCCTCCAACCTAAACCAATTTCTTTTCGTCCATGAACCTATCTACGGATCTCTTAAACGCCCCCAAACTAGGCGCATTTACTACTGATGCTGGCAGGGCATTCCAATCCCTCACCACCCTCTGGGTAAAGAACCTACCCCTGACATCGGTTCTATAACTACCCCCCCTCAATTTAAAGCCATGCCCCCTCGTGCTGGATTTCTCCATCAGAGGAAAAAGGCTATCACTATCCACCCTATCTAAACCTCTAATCATCTTATATGTTTCAATAAGATCCCCTCTTAGCCGCCGCCTTTCCAGCGAAAACAATCCCAAATTCCTCAGCCTCTCCTCATAGGATCTCCCCTCCATACCAGGCAACATCCTGGTAAACCTCCTCTGCACCCTCTCCAAAGCCTCCACATCCTTCCTGTAATGTGGGGACCAGAACTGCACACAGTACTCCAAGTGCGGCCGCACCAGAGTTGTGTACAGTTGCAACATAACGCTACGACTCCTAAATTCAATCCCCCTACCAATAAACGCCAAGACACCATATGCCTTCTTAACAACCTTATCTACTTGATTCCCAACTTTCAGGGATCTATGCACACATACACCTAGATCCCTCTGCTCCTCCACACTATTCAAAGTCCTCCTGTTAGCCCTATACTCAACACATCTGTTATTCCTACCAAAGTGAATTACCTCACACTTCTCCGCATTAAACTCCATCCGCCACCTCTCGGCCCAACTTTGCAACCTGTCTAAGTCTTCCTGCAAACTACGACACCCTTCCTCACTGTCTACCACACCACCGACTTTGGTGTCATCAGCAAATTTGCTAATCCACCCAACTATACCCTCATCCAGATCATTAATAAATATTACAAACAGCAGTGGCCCCAAAACAGATCCCTGAGGTACACCACTTGTAACCGCACTCCATGATGAATATTTACTATCAACCACCACCCTCTGTTTCCTATCCGCTAGCCAATTCCTGATCCAATTTCCTAGATCACCCCCAATCCCATACATCTGCATTTTCTGCAGAAGCCTACCATGGTGAACCTTATCAAACGCCTTACTAAAATCCATATATACCACGTCCACTGCCTTGCCCCCATCCACCTCCTTGGTCACTTTCTCAAAAAACTCAATAAGGTTAGTAAGGCACGACCTACCTGCCACAAAACCATGCTGACTATCACCTATCAATTCATTACTCTCCAAATAACTATAAATCCTATCCCTTATAATTTTTTCCAACATCTTGCCGACAACAGAAGTGAGACTCACCGGTCTATAATTCCCGGGGAAGTCTCTGTTCCCCTTCTTAAACAATGGGACAACATTCGCTAACCTCCAATCTTCTGGTACTATACCAGAGGCCAACGACGACCTGAAGATCAGAGCCAGAGGCTCTGCAATCACTTCTCTTGCCTCCCAGAGAATCCTTGGATAAATCCCATCCGGACCAGGGGATTTATCTATTTTCAGACCCTCCAGAATATCCTGCACATCCTCCTTATCAACTGTAATACTGTCTATTCTACTCCCTTGCAACCCAGTGTCCTCCTCAGCTATATTCATGTCCCCTTGCGTGAACACCGAAGAGAAATATTGGTTCAATGCTTCACCAATCTCCTCCGGTTCCACACATAACTTCCCTCTGCCATCTATAACTGGCCCTAAACTTGCCCTAACCAACCTTCTGTTCTTGACATACCTATAGAACGCCTTAGGATTCTCTTTAACCCTATCCGCCAAAGTCTTCTCATGTCCCCTTTTAGCCCTTTAATCGAGTGTCTAGATGAGGGACGTATAGTTGATGTGGTTTGTATGGATTTTAGCAAAGCCTTTGACAAGGTCCCACGTGTGAGACTGATTGAGATGGTTAAAACACAGAAAAATGGTTCGGCACAGCCAAGAAGGGCCAAAAGGCCTGTTTCTGTGCTGTAATGTTCTATGGTTCTATGGTTCAGAGAAACTTGGTGAGATGGATCAGAAACTGGCTTAGTGAGAGGACACAAGGCTGGTGGTAGAAGGCTGTTTGAGTCAAGGATCAGCTCTGGGACCCTTATTGTTTGTTATATATATAAATGATATAGATGATATAATATAGGAGGGAATGATAAGCAAGTTTGCAGGTGACAGCAAGATTGGTAGAGTGGTTAATATGAAGAAAGTTTATGTTACAGGAAGATATAGATGGGTTGGTCAGATGGGCAGAGCAGTAACAGGTGGTATTTAACCCTGATAATTACGAAGTGATAAATTTTGGAAGAATTAACAAGACAAGGGAGTATTTAATGAATGGAAGGACATTAGGAAGCTCAGAGGAACAGATGGATCTTGGGGTAATTATTCATAGATCCCTGAAGGTGGCAGAGCATGCAAATAGGATAGTTAAGAAGGCATATGGTATATTGCTTTTATCAGTCACAGCATAGACTATAAGAGCAAGGAGGTAATGTTGGAGTTGTACAAAGCGTTGATTAGGCCACAGCTTGAGTACTGTGTGCAGTTCCGGTCGCCTCACTATTGGAAGGATGTGATAGCACTAGGGAAGGTACAAGTGAGGTTCACCAGGATGTTCTGGGATGGAGCATTTGAGCTATAAGGAGAGACTGGATAGGCTTGGATTGTTTTCTTTAGTCATGATGTGGAGATGCCGGCGTTGGACTGGGGTAAACACAGTAAGAGTTTTAACAACACCAGGTTAAAGTCCAACAGGTTTATTTGGTAGCAAATGCCATTAGCTTTCAGAGCGCTGCTCCTTCGTCAGATGGAGTGGAAATCTGCTCTCAAACAGGGCACAGAGACACAAAATCAAGTTACAGAATACTGATTAGAATGCGAATCCCTACAGCCAACCAGATCTTAAAAATACAGACAATGTGGATGGAGGGAGCATTAAGCACAGGTTAAAGAGATGTGTATTGTCTCCAGACAGGACAGCCTGCAAGTCCAGGAGGCAAGCTGTGGGGTTACTGATAATGTGACATAAATCCAACATCCCGGTTTAGGCCATCCTCATGTGTGCGGAACTTGGCTATCAGTTTCTGCTCAGCGACTCTGCACTGTCGTTTGTCGTGAAGGCCGCCTTGGAGAACGCTTTTGGGCGGCACGGTAGCACAGTGGTTAGCACTGCTGCTTCACAGCTCCAGGGTCCAGGGTTCGATTCCCGGCTCGGGTCACTGTCTGTGTGGAGTTTGCACATTCTCCTCGTGTCTGCGTGGGTTTCCTCCGGGTGCTCCGGTTTCCTCCCACAGTCCAAAGATGTGCGGGTTAGGTTGATTGGCAAGGTTAAAAATTGCCCCTTAGAGTCCTGAGATGCGTAGGTTAGAGGGATTAGCGGGTAAAATATGTGGGGGTAGGGCCTGGGTGGGATTGTGGTCGGTGCAGACTCGATGGGCCGAATGGCCTCCTTCTGCACTGTAGGGTTTCTATGATTACCTGAAGATCCAATGCTGAATGCCCGTGACTGCTGAAGTGCTCCCCCACAGGAAGAGAACAGTCTTGCCTGGTGATTGTCGAGCAGTGTTCATTCATCCGTTGTCGTAGCGTCTGCATGGTTTCCCCAATGTACCATGCCTCGGGACATCCTTTCCTGCAGCGTATCAGGTTGACAACGTTGGCCGAGTTGCAAGAGTATGTACCGTGTACCTGGTGGATGGTGTTCTCACGTGAGATGATGGCATCCGTGACGATGATCCGGCACGTCTTGCAGAGGTTGCTGTGGCAGGGCATTGTCCGCAGCAAACTACCCAGCCTTCAGAACAGTGACCACGACATCACACAACCCTGCCCAGCAGCAGCCTGGGAAGGTTTTGGAGGGTTTAAAAGTGCTTAGCTTGGAGGTTTCAGCCTCATTGTTCCACAGGAGCAGGCTGAGGGTAGGGGAGCTTGTTTGTGCACTAATTTATTTAATTATTTTTCAGTTAAATTAGTGAAAAAAATCGGAGGTTTTTTTTCTAAACAGGAAATAGGCCCAGCAGCAGCCTGGGAAGGTTTTGGAGGGTTTAAAAGTAGGCCGCACCTTTGAGCGGGCAGCATCGTTAGCGGGCAGTGGAGTGAGCAGGGGACAGAGTGAGAGCTATAAGGGCTTTGGCTCACAGGGCTTCGGCGAAGGCGAGGAAGGTTGTTTGTTTGTTTTTCTTCTGTTACACCCCCTTTTTGTTTTATCCCAAAAACTAAAAAGGACATGGCTGGTATGAGTGGGAGGCCAGTATACTGCATTCGGTGTGGGATGTGGGAGTTCCTAGAGACAACTTGCCTCCCGGAAGTCCATATCTGTGCCAGATGTGTGGAACTGCAACTCCTGAAGGATCGTGTAAGGGAGCTGGAGCTGAGGCTCGATGAACTCAGTTTAGTTAGGGAAAATGAGAGAGTAATAGATAAAAGTTATAGTCAGGTAGTGACACCAGGGTCTCGGAAGGAAGACACATGGGTCACAGTTAGGAGAGGTAATAGTCAGAAGGGTGATGTGCCAGAAAGTACCCCAGTGGCAGTCTCCCATAAAAGAAAGGGATGGGCAACAGATGGGAGAAGGGAAGGGAGTGAGCAGTCTGTGGAAGGATCCCCTGTGGTTGCCCCCCTCCAAAATAGGTATATTGTTTTGGATTCTGTGGAGGGGGATGACCCTCCAGGGGTAAGCCACGAGGACCAGATCGCCTCCACGGAGACAGGCTCAGGGGTCCGGAAGGGAAAGAAGGGGTTTAGGAGAGCGATAGTTGTGGGGGACGCAATGGTTAGAGGCACGGACAGGCGCTTCTGTGGGACTGAACGAGAATCCAGGATGGTAGTCTGCCTCCCTGGTGCTGGGGTACTGGATGTCTCCGAGAGGGTAGGAAGCATATTTAAAAAGGAAGGTAGTCAAACTGATGTGATTGTACACATTGGTGGAAATGATGTAGGTAGGAAGAGCAGGGGGGTCATACGAGAGAAATTCAGGGATTTGGGTGCTAGGCTAAAAAGTAAGACCTCCAGGGTAGCAATCTCTGGACTGCTCCCGGTGTCTAGTGCAAGTGAGGCTCGGAACAGGGAGATTCTACAGTTGAACGCGTGGCTAAAGGACTGGTGCAAGAGGGAGGGTTTTTAATTCATAGATAACTGGGAAATCTTCAAGTCAGGATGGCAACTGTACAGAAAGGATGCGTTACACCTTAACTGGAAGGGAGCAAATATCCTGGCTGGGAGTTTTGCTAGAGTGTTTCGGCAGGATTTAAACTAGTGTGGCAGGGGGGTGGGGAACAAAACAGGAGGTCAGTAAATACTGAGGCTGGGGTTGAGCTGGGGGCCAGGGCAAGGCTAGCTAAGAAGAGGAGCACTCTGGAGGAGGAGGACCTGACTGGGCCTGGAGGTCTGGAGTGCATCTGCTTCAATGCGAGGAGTGTAACGGGTAAAACAGACCAACTTAGGGCCTTAATGCTTATGCGGAATTTGGATGTGGTTGCGGTGACGGAAACTTGGTTAAAAGAAGGACAGGACTGGCAGCTGAATATTCCGGGGTATAAGTGTTTTAGGCGAGACAGAGGAGGGCTAAAAAAGGTGGGGGAGTAGCGATATTAGTTAAGGAGCATATTACCGCGGTGCAGAGGGTAGACAACTTAGAGGGGTCATGTACTGAGTCGCTGTGGGTGGAACTCAGAAACAGGAAGGGTGCAGTCACTATGCTGGGGGTGTACTACAGACCACCCAACAGCCCACGGGAAGTGGAGGAAAGGATATGTCAGGAGATTCTGGATAGGTGCAGAAAAAATAGGGTTGTTGTAGTGGGGGACTTTAATTTCCCTGGCACAGACTGGAAAGTGCTTAGAGCTGGGGGTCCGGACGGGGAGGAATTTGTAAAATGCGTACTGGAAGGTTCTTTGGAACAGTATGTAGATAGCCCGACTAGAGAGGGGGCTATACTGGACCTAGTTCTGGGAAATGAGCCCGGTCAGGTCGTCAAAGTTTCGGTAGGGGAACATGTGGCAAATAGTGACCACAACTCTGTTAACTTTAGGATAGTAATGGACAAGGATGAGTGCTGTCCTACGGGCAGGGTGCTAAATTGGGGGAAGGCTGACTATAGCCGGATTAGGCAGGAATTGGTGGATGTTGATTGGGAGAGGATGTTCGAGGGTAAGTCCGCGTCTGGCATGTGGGAGTCTTTTAAGGAACTATTGATAAGGCTGCAGGATAGGCATGTGCCTGTAAAAAGGAAAGATAGGAAAGGTAGGATTCGAGAGCCGTGGATAACCAGGGAAATTGAGGATCTGATTAAAATGAAAAGGGAGGCGTACGTTAAGTCCAGGCAACTGAAAACAGATGGAGCTCTGGAAGAATACAGAGAGAGTAGGAAAGATCTCAAACGGGGAGTTAGAAGGGCAAAAAGAGGTCACGAGATGTTCTTGGCAGGCAGGATTAAGGAGAATCCTAAGGCATTCTATTCATACGTTAAGAACAAAAGAGTTGTCAGGGAGAAAATCGGACCTCTCGGGGACAAAGGAGGGGAATTATGCTTAGAACCCAAGGGAATAGGGGAGATCCTAAATGAATACTTTGCATCGGTATTCACGAAGGAGAGGGGCGTGTTAACCGGGAGTGTCTCGGAGGGAGGTGTTGACCCGTTAGAGAAAATCTCCATTACAAGAGAGGAAGTGTTAGGTTTTTTAGGGAACATTAAAACTGACAAAGCCCCAGGGCCTGATGGCATCTATCCTCGACTGCTCAGGGAGACGAGAGGTGAAATTGCTGGGCCTCTGACGCAAATCTTTGTCGGTTCTTTGGACACGGGTGAGGTCCCTGAGGATTGGAGGATAGCGAATGTGGTCCCGTTGTTTAAGAAGGGTAGCAGGGATAACCCAGGAAATTATAGGCCGGTGAGCTTGACGTCCGTGGTAGGGAAGTTGTTGGAGAGGATTCTTAGAGACAGGATGTATGTGCATTTAGAACGGAACAATCTCATTAGTGACAGACAGCATGGTTTTGTAAGAGGGAGGTCGTGCCTTACAAATTTGGTGGAGTTTTTTGAGGAAGTGACAAAAACGGTTGATGAAGGAAGGGCCGTGGATGTCGTCTATATGGATTTCAGTAAGGCATTTGACAAAGTCCCACATGGCAGGTTGGTTAAGAAGGTTAAGGCTCATGGGATACAAGGAGAAGTGGCTAGATGGGTGGAAAACTGGCTTGGCCATAGGAGACAGAGGGTAGTGGTCGAAGGGTCTTTTTCCGGCTGGAGGTCTGTGACCAGTGGTGTTCCGCAGGGCTCTGTACTGGGACCTCTGCTATTTGTGATATATATAAATGATTTGGAAGAAGGTGTAACTAGTGTAATCAGCAAGTTTGCGGATGACACGAAGAAGGCTGGAATTGCGGATAGCGAAGAGCATTGTCGGGCAATACAGCAGGATATAGATAGGCTGGAAAATTGGGCGGAGAGGTGGCAGATGGAGTTTAATCCGGATAAATGCGAAGTGATGCATTTTGGAAGAAATAATGTAGGGAGGAGTTATACAATAAATGGCAGAGTCATCAGGAGTATAGAAACACAGAGGGACCTAGGTGTGCAAGTCCACAAATCCTTGAAGGTGGCAACACAGGTGGAGAAGGTGGTGAAGAAGGCATATGGTATGCTTGCCTTTATAGGACGGGGTATAGAGTATAAAAGCTGGAGTCTGATGATGCAGCTGTATCGAACGCTGGTTAGGCCACATTTGGAGTACTGCGTCCAGTTCTGGTCGCCGCACTACCTGAAGGACGTGGAGGCATTGGAGAGAGTGCAGAGAAGGTTTACCAGGATGTTGCCTGGTATGGAGGGTCTTAGCTATGAGGAGAGATTGGGTAGACTGGGGTTGTTCTCCTTGGAAAGACGGAGAATGAGGGGAGATCTAATAGAGGTATACAAGATTATGAAGGGTATAGATAGGGTGAACAGTGGGAAGCTTTTTCCTAGGTCGGAGGTGACGATCACGAGGTGTCACGGGCTCAAGCTGAGAGGGGCAAAGTGTAACTCAGACATCAGAGGGATGTTTTTTACACAGAGGGTGGTGGGGGCCTGGAATGCGCTGCCAAGTAGGGTGGTGGAGGCAGGCACGCTGACATCGTTTAAGACTTACCTGGATAGTCACATGAGCAGCCTGGGAATGAAGGGATACAAACGATTGGTCTAGTTGGACCAAGGAGCGGCACAGGCTTGGAGGGCCGAAGGGCCTGTTTCCTGTGCTGTACTGTTCTTTGTTCTTTGTTAGAGTGGGGGTCAATCATGAGGGGGCATAGAATCATAGAATTCCTCCAATACAGAAGAAGGCAATTGAGCCCACACAGACACAGGGAGAATGTGTAAACTCCACACAGACAGTGGTATATGTCGCTCTGGGGTTCCAGGATGGAATTGCACTCTGGTTACATTTGAATTACAAAATAACCCCACTCCCGCAGGATCAAGGACCCCCACACCCCACCCCCCCGAACCTGGGCAGAGGTCCCACCAACCAAGAGCTGACGACCAATCAGACTCTGACAGCTCTTCACTGATTGGCAGTGCAACTGTGGAGATACTTACTATACCCGCCCAAGGCCCAGAATTGGCCCTAGACTGACACAGTCGAGAAGTTGCAGCTTCAGGATCAGCAATGAGGAGGGGTCGATGGCTCTAAGCAGGCCTCTGCCAGATCCCCCACTTCCTGATGCCTCGAACAGGCACAGAATGCAATGAAGGAACACCTTCCACCCGCCCAGAAGCCCACAAAGCTTGTCGTGTTCCCTGCATGGTGAGTACACACCCCCCGCCTCTCCTCACACCCCCCCCCCCCACCTCCCCTCCCCCTATCCAACCATCTCTGCCAGGCTAACAGCAGTGGCAGGGGGATGGGTTCCTTAAGTGGGCATCAATTGGCTGTGGTGTGACAGGACCAGGCCTCATTTGGATGGAGGTGTGAAGTTGGTGGAGTCTGCACCCTCCACACCACAAAACCTGGTGAGGGGGGAGAGGGGAATTGATTATCCATTCCAGGCCCATCCTGAGACCAGAAATTCCCGCGCGAGATCAGCGGATCTTTCAATGGTCCATCAAATTGCTGATTTCCGATGGGGTTGGGACTGGGTAATGAACCCCAATGCTTCAGTTATACATGACATTACTTGAGACCACGGGTGGAATTTCCTGTCCCACCTGCCACGGGAATTGTAGCAGGTGGAACACGGACCGTTGACCTCAAGTGGGATTTTCCGCACTTGGGGCAAGCGCAGCCAGAAAATCCTGCCCCACCTCTCCTAATGTGTGCAGTTTTGGCCTCCTTATTTAAGGAAGGATGTAAATATTCTGGACGCAGTTCAGAGGAAGTTTATTAGATTGATAGTGACCGGCTTGTTTCATACGGAAAGATTAGACAGGCTGGATTTGTTTCCATTGGAGGTTTGAACAGTGAGGGGGTGACTTGATTGAAGACTCTTCACGGTACTGACAAGATGGATTTGGAAAGGATGTTTCCTCTTGTGGGTGAGTCCAGAACGCGCGGGCACTGTTTTAAAATTAGGGATTGTCCTTTTAGGACGAGGAGGCAGAGAACCTTTTCTCTCAGAGGGTTGTGTGACTTTGGAACTCTGCTTTAGAAGGCAGTGGAGGGCTGGAGGGGGGTCACTGAATATTTTGAAGGCGGAGGTAGATAGATTCTTGTTAGGCAAGGGGATCATGGGTTATCAGGGGGAGATGGGAGTATAGAATTCGAAACACAAGCAGATCAGCCCTGAGCTTATTGAATGGCGCGGCAGGCTTGAGGGTCCAAATAGCCCACTCCTGCCCAGTGTTATCAGTTATTGAGTGAGACGACCAGTGCATCAATAAAGGGTGTTCCATTCTTTTTATTGTTATCTGTGTACTTAGAAACATAGAAACATAGAAAACTACAGCACAAAACAGGCCCTTCGGCCCCACAAGTTGTGCCGAACATATCCCTACCTTTTAGGCCTACCTATAACCCTCCATCCTATTAAGTCCCATGTACTCATCCAGGAGTCTCTTAAAAGACCCTATTGAGTTTGCCTCCACCACCACTGACGGCAGCCGATTCCACTCGCCCACCACCCTCTGTGTGAAAAACTTCCCCCTGTACCGACACCCCAGCACCTTAAACCTGTGTCCTCTCGTAGCAGACATTTCCACCCTGGGAAAAAGCCTCTGAGAGTCCACCCGATCTATGCCTCTCAACATCTTATATACCTCTATTAGGTCTCCTCTCATCCTACGTCTCTCCAAGGAGAAAAGACCGAGCTCCCTCAGCCTATCCTCATAAGGCATGCTACTCAATCCAGGCAACACCCTTGTAAATCGCCTCTGCACCCTTTCAATCTTTTCCACATCCTTCCTGTAATGAGGCGACCAGAACTGAGCACAGTACTCCAAGTGGGGTCTGACGAGGGTCTTATATAGCTGCATCATTATCCCCGGACTCCTAAACTCAATCCCTCGATTGATAAAGGCCAGCACACCATATGCCTTCTTAACCACCTCCTCCACCTGCGGGGCTGATTTTAGAGTCCTATGGACCCGGACCCCAAGGTCCTTCTGATCCTCTACAGTACTAAGAGTCTTTCCCTTTATACTGTACTCCTTCATCCCATTTGACCTGCCAAAATGGACCACTACGCATTTATCTGGGTTGAAGTCCATCTGCCACTTGTCCGCCCAGTCTTGCATCCTATCTATGTCCCTCTGTAACTTCTGACATCCCTCCAGACTATCCACAACCCCACCAACCTTCGTGTCGTCGGCAAACTTACCAACCCATCCCTCCGCTTCCTCATCCAGGTCATTTATGAAAATGACAAACAGCAAGGGTCCCAGAACAGATCCCTGGGGCACACCACTGGTGACCGACCTCCATTTAGAAAAAGACCCATCTATACCCACTCTCTGCCTCCTTTGGGCAAGCCAGTTCTGGATCCATAGGGCAGCAGCCCCTTGGATCCCATGCCCTCTCACTTTTTCTAGAAGCCTTGTATAGGGGACCTTATCGAACGCCTTGCTAAAATCCATATAAACCACATCTACCGCTTTCCCTTCGTCAATGTGTTTAGTCACATTTTCAAAGAACTCCACCAGGCTCGTAAGGCACGATCTGCCTTTGACAAAGCCATGCTGAGTATTCTTGAGCATACTAAACCTCTCTAAATGCTCATAAATCTTGTCCCTCAGGATCTTCTCCGTCAGCTTACCAACCACTTAATGTTGTTCTTGTCCGGAGGCATAGAGCAATACAGCACGCAAACTGGCCTTTTGGCCCAATTGGTCCATGCTGATCATGGTGCTCTCCCAGCAAGCCCCAATTGCCCAGGTTTGGCCCATATCCCTCTAATCCTTTCCCATCCATGCACTTCTCCGAATGCTTTTTAAATGTTGCTATTATACTTGCCTTAGCCACTTTCTCTGGCATCTCATTCCATATACAGACCACCCTCTGCGTGAAGAGGTTGCCCCTCAGGTCCCTTTTAAATCTTTCCCCTCTCATCTTAAACCTATACCCTCTAGTTTTCAATTCCCCTTCCCTGGAAAAAAGACTATGTGCGTTCCTCCTACCTATGCCCCTCAAGCTTTTATACACCTCAATCAGGTCACCCCTCATTCTCCTACGCTGCAAGGAATAAAGTTCTAGGCTGGCCAATCTCTCCCTATAACTCAAGCGAGTATCTTCTACCCAGCAGAATCTGCAGTGTTGTATCAGTGACCAGTTTAGAGTCCAGTTTAAACTGGTGTTTGACCTGGGATTTATGCTGGTTCAGGGAGTTTTGAACAGCTGAACACTGTAAGTGGTTCTTCTATAGCTGAAACCTCACGATGCTTTTTAGTGGAAAGGGGAACTTTGTTGTGAAAGAGTGTCGATTTGCAATCTGAGGGAGTTGCCTGACTCGGGTTTAACACTGTGACTCATGCTAACTCGTATTACTGACCTCATTGCTGACCAAGACCCTTTCTGTCCTTGCTTCATCATCTGTTGTTCTGACTGTCTTTGTCTGAGTGACACTTTTCCGTCATGGTTACTTTTTCCACTTGCTGTGCGTTTTCCCAACATCAGTACAAAGTTCTGTTCTGAAACTCAGGTCCCTTACTGAATTCCAGCATTTTGGGGGAAACCACTGGTGCTACCCTGTAGCTTGGTTCTGCTATGCCAGGAGGAATTCTGCACTGCCCTCGCATTGTGCCAACATGTTTACTGATATGTAACAAATCATAGAGTTCGTTTCTGAAGTGGTAGTAGGATCTTAGCATAAATCCACCATGAACATGATTGCGTTGTTGAGTCTCTAAGGTCGGCACGGTAGTGCACTAGACAAAGCTAGTGTTGCCAAATAAACCTGGTGTTGTGAGACTTCTTACTGTTCCTCACAGCTCCAGGGACCTGGGTTCAATTCCAGCCTCGGATCACTGTCTGTGTGCAGTTTGTATGTTCTCCCCGTGTCTGCATGGGTTTCCTCCGGTGCTCCGGTTTCCTCCCACAGTCTGAAAGATGTGCTGGTTTAGCATTGGCCATGGTAAATTCTCCCTCAGTGTATCCGAACAGGCACCAGAGTGTGGCGACTAGGGGATTTTCACAGCAACTTTATTGCGCTGTTATTGTGAACCTACTTGTGACACTAATAAAATAAATAAACTTTTTATCTGTCGATTATGTACATCCACCAAAAGTGAAGGTTGTTTTAAATTACCGCCATGCTCTTTGGGGAGCAGTCCAAGCCATATGCATTTCAGCAAGTCTTTATGAACAACAACTTGTTGAGCCTGCATGAATTGCAGGGGTAGCGCTGCATCCCACAGGTTTGTGGCACAATGCATGCTCACACAACCGAGAGAGAGAGAGAGAGAGAAGGTGCGACAGAGGTGAGATTTGTGACTACGACACAGATGAACTACATGTACAGAAAACGTCACCCTCTTCACAGCATCATTTGAAACACAGAAACTAGGAGCAGGAGTAAGCCCCTGCAAGCATGACCCGTCACCATTCAATATGATCATGGCTGATCCTCGATCCCAACACCATGGGTGAGATTCTCCAGCCTCCCAGACGTGTGTTATCCGCCGGTTGGAGGTGACATATTGTTTGCTAGCGGCGGGATTCTGTGGTCCCGCCTTTGCCAATGGGAATTCCCACTGACATCATCCTACACCAGGGAATCCTGCCGGCATGAACAGCCGGAGGATTCCGGCCCATATTCCCAAAATCTCCCCATACTCCTTGACGCCATTAAAATCTACGATGTGGAGTTGCCGGCGTTGGATTGGGGTAGGCACAGTAAGTAGTCTCACAACACCAGGTTAAAGTCCAACAGGGTTTATTTGGTAGCACGAGCTGTCAGAGCATTGCCCCTCCATCAGGTGAGCTGATCGCTCACGTGATGAAAGGGCAACGCTCCCGAAAGCTCGTGCTACCAAATAAACCTGTTGGACTTTAATCTGGTGTTGTGAGACTAATTAAAATCTACAAAAGTATCTGTCTCTTTCTTGAATACATTCAGTGACCTGACCTCCACAGAATTCTACAGATACACCACCCTTTGACTGAAGAAAGGTTTCCCCATTTCAGTCCTAAATGGTCTACCCCATATCCTGAGACTGTGTCCCCTGGCTCTAGATTCTAGATTTGGTAGCTTTTGCTACCAAATAAACCTGTTGGACTTTAACCTGGTGTTGTGAGACTTCTTACTGTCTCGATTCCCCAACCAGGGAAAACATTCTCATCTTTGGTTAGTTCATCTTTGCTTTGATTGTTTCTCCTTAAAATTATATTTGAATGATTCATCCAATATTTAATTGATGACAGTTTGTGGTGCAAGCCCAGAAGTCACATTGGAGTTGTGTAACCAGTGTCATCCAGTGGTGATCCCCACCCCCGTTGCTCCATCCGCCATCTCATTCCTTAGGCCTTCAGACTGCTTCACTAGACAAGGCCCAATTCCACTCATCCAGAGGTGGAACACCTCAGCTCAGGTTAGAAGATCAAAAGGTGATATTATTGAAACATACAAGGAAATTTGGCATGTCAGTGACGACTCTCACCAACTTTTACAGATACACCATAGAAAGCATTCTTTCTGGTTGTATCACAGCTTGGTATGGCTCCTGCTCTGTCCGAGACCGCAAGAAACTACAAAAGGTTGTGAATGTAGCCCAATCCATCGTACAAACCAGCTTCCATTGACTCTGTCTACACTTCCCGCTGTCTCGGCAAAGCAGCCAGCATAATTAAGGACCCCACGCACCCCAGATATTTTCTCTTCCACCTTCTTCCATTGGGAAAAAGATACAAAAATCTGAGGTCACGTACCAACTGACTCAAGAACAGCTTCTTCCTTGCTGCTGTCAGACTTTTGAATGGACTTACCTTGAATTAAGTTGATCTTTCTCTACACCCTAGCTATGACTGTAACACTACATTCTGCACTCTCTCATTTCCTTCTCTATGAACAGTATGCTGTGTCTGTGTAGTGCACAAGAAACAATGCTTTTCACTGTATGGTAATACATGTGACAATAACAAATCAGGTCAAATCAAAAATTTTGAGGGGGGTCTTGACAGGGTAGATGCTGAGAGAATGTTTCCCACCGTGGGGGAGTCTAGAATGAGGGGACACAGATTCAGAATAAGGGATCTCCCATTTAAGATGGAAATGAGGAGGAATTTCTTCTCTCAGAGAATCGTTAGTGTTTGGAATTCTCTCCCCCAGGACGCAGTGGAGACTGGGTCACTGAATGTATCCCAGGCTGAATCAGACAAAGTTCTGATTGACGAGGGAGTAGAGGGTTTTGGGGAATTGGCTGGAAAGTGGAGTTAAGGCCACAATCAGGTCATGATTTACTGAATTGTGGAGCAGACTCCAGGGGCTGAAATGCTGCTCCTATTTCTTATGTTATGAAATTATCACATTTGGGCACTCTCATCATCAACATTACCCTAGCTCCTCAATGAGCTTAGTATTGGGGTTGACAGGGAGTGCATCATAGATTTATCAGAACGATACTTGGACTGCAAAGGTTAAATTGTAAGGAGCAATTATCCAAGCGAGGGTTGTATTTCACTGTCTGTGTGGAGTTTGCACATTCTCCTCGTGTCTGCGTGGGTTTCCTCCGGGTGCTCCGGTTTCTTCCCACAGTCCAAAGATGTGCGGGCTAGGTTGATTGGCCAGGTTAAAAATTGCCCCTTAGAGTCCTGAGATGCGTAGGTTAGAGGGATTAGCGGGTAAATATGTGGGGGTAGGGCCTGGGTGGGATTGTGGTCGGTGCAGACTTGCTGGGCCGAATGGCCTTGTTGTACCTGTTATTCTCAGATACTTTCGACCAGTTTACTTACTCCAAGGTTTTACCCCGGTGCCCTTATTTGCAAGGTGGACAAGGACAAACACAAGTAAAGGTTCAACAAGTTTGTTAATAATAACACTATTAACCCTTAAATTACCCACATAAAACAAGAGGATACCCCAGATTCAAATATACTACCCGTAAAGGTGGTTTGGTTAAACTGCAGGCCCGATTCTCTGAGTCCCTCTGGTCCGTCGTCATGAAGGTGAGTCTCGATGGCCGCTTCTTCCTTCCTTCCTTCTCTGGTCAGTCTTCCGAATGGTCACGGCCGCCTCCCCTGTCGAGTCTTCGCTGCCGTGTGCCTCTGAGTGTGTCCTTTTATCCCCAGCCTGCTTGCCTTTCCAGAAACATCTCTGGCTTCCGGCCAATGAGGTTCCAGGAGGGGGTTCCAATACCCAGTGGGTTTCTTGATGTCTGCCTGACAGGACACCAGGGTCCGCCCCCCAGGTGTCCATCTCCATGTTGTTGAACTTGTTATCAGGTTATCAGGGGATCTCTTGGTGACAGAAAGTCTGGCCCGATCTGGGCTTCTAACAATAGACCGATGCATTTCAATGAGGTGCCATGATCTCCTGCTAAGTCTCAAGTAGAGTGTAACGACCTTTGATGGGTGGTTGATGGGTCAGGCCCAGACACATTTGTGTATTGTACAATTGGCCTGCCTGAGGTGTGACTGTGTTTGATTTCAAAATGCTCAATTCTTTAATTTAGGATATCCAATTTTATCAGCCTTAAAACTAGGCCCTGTTTATATCACCACAGCCTCCTTCTGCACTGTAGGGTTTCTATGATTCTATGATTTAATTTTGAAAATTAGGAGGTGATTTGATCACAGTTTTCAAGCTATTTTGGGGAACTGAGAGGAGGACAGAGTATTTCTTAAATGGTAAGAGACTAGAAAGTGTTGATGGACAAAAGGGCCTCGGTATTTTTCTTCAGAAGTCAAGGCTAGCATGCTGGTGCAGTAAGCTATTAGGAAGGCTCATGGAATGTAAACATTTATCACAAGAGGACTTGAGTACAGGAATTTTGCTTCAATTTAATAGGAGCTTGGTTAGACCGCACCTGGAGTACCGTGAGTAGTGTGGTCCCCTTACCTCAGAAAGGATATTACTGCCATAGAGAGAGAGCAATAAAGGTTCACCAGACTTGTTCTGGGGATGGTGGGACTGTCTTATGAAGAGAGATTAGTCTCCAGAGTCTCCAGAGTTTCAAAGAATGAGAGGTGACCTCATAGAGTCTTCTGTCGTCCAGCCAATTCTGTATCCAATTGGCTTCACGCTGGATCCCGTGAAATTTAACCTTATGCAACAATCTGATACCTTGTCAAAGGCCTTGCTAAAGGCCATGTAGACAACGTCGACGACACTGCCCTCATCTACCTTCTTGGTTACCCCTTCAAAAATTTCAGTCAAATTTGTGAGACATGATTTTCCACTCACAAAGCCACGCTGACTGTCCCGAATCAGTCCTTGCCACTCTAAATGTCTGTAGATCCTATCTCCCAGATCTCATTGAAACCTACAAAATACTTAAAAGAGGAGACAGGGTAGATACAGGTAAGATGTTTCCCTTGGCTGGGGAGTCAAGAAAAGGGGGCACAAATTCAAATAAGAGGGATTCCATTTAGGAATGAGATGAGGAGAAATTTCTTTACACAGAGGGTTGTGAATCTTTGGAATTCTCTACCACAGAGGCTGTGGAAGCTCAGTCAAATCTCAATCGAAAGATTAGGCTGACACTCCAGTGCAGTACTGCGGGAGTGCTACACAGTTAGAGGGTCAGTACTGCGGGAGTGCTACACATGATGTGGAGATGCCGGCGTTGGACTGGGGTAAACACAGTAAGAAGTTTAACAACACCAGGTTAAAGTCCAACAGGTTTATTTGGTAGCAAAACCCACACAAGCTTTCGGAGCTCTAAGCCCCTTCTTCAGGTGAGTGGGAATTCTGTTCACAAACAGAGCTTATAAAGACACAGACTCAAAGTCTGTGTCTGTGAGTCTGTGTCTTTATAAGCTCTGTTTGTGAACAGAATTCCCACTCACCTGAAGAAGGGGCTTAGAGCTCCGAAAGCTTGTGTGGCTTTTGCTACCAAATAAACCTGTTGGACTTTAACTTGGAGAGCTACACAGTCAGAGGGTCAGTACTGCAGGAGTGCTGCACAGTCAGAGGGTCAGTACTGAGGGAGTGCCGCATTGTCAGAGGGTAAGTATTGAGGGAGTGCTGCACTGTCAGAGGATCAGTACTGAGGGAGTGCTGCACTGTCAGAGGATCAGTACTGAGGGAGTGCCGCATTGTCAGAGGGTAAGTATTGAGGGAGTGCTGCACTGTCAGAGGATCAGTACTGAGGGAGTGCTGCACTGTCAGAGAGTCAGTACTGAGGGAGTGCTGCACTGTCAGAGGGTCAGTACTGAGGGAGTGCTGCACTGTCAGAGGATCAGTACTGAGGGAGTGCTGCACTGTCAGAGGGTCAGTACTGAGGGAGTGCTGCACTGTCAGAGGATCAGTACTGAGGGAGTGCTGCACTGTCAGAGGGTCAGTACTGAGGGAGTGCTGCACTGTCAGAGGATCAGTGCTGAGGGAGTGCTGCACTGTCAGAGGGTCAGTACTGAGGGAGTGCTGCACTGTCAGAGGATCAGTACTGAGGGAGTGCTGCACTGTCAGAGGGTCAGTACTGAGGGAGTGCTGCACTGTCAGAGGATCAGTGCTGAGGGAGTGCTGCACTGTCAGAGGGTCAGTGCTGAGGGAGTGCTGCACTGTCAGAGGGTCAGTACTGAGGGAGTGCCGCATTGTCAGAGGGTAAGTATTGAGGGAGTGCTGCACTGTCAGAGGGTCAGTACTGAGGGAGTGCTGCACTGTCAGGGGGTCAGTACTGAGGGAGTGCTGCACTGTCAGAGGGTCAGTACTGAGGGAGTGCCGCATTGTCAGAGGGTAAGTATTGAGGGAGTGCTGCACTGTCAGAGGGTCAGTACTGAGGGAGTGCTGCACTGTCAGAGGGTCAGTACTGAGGGAGTGCTGCACTGTCAGAGGGTCAGTACTGAGGGAGTGCTGCACTGTCAGAGGATCAGTGCTGAGGGAGTGCTGCACTGTCAGAGGGTCAGTGCTGAGGGAGTGCTGCACTGTCAGAGGGTCAGTACTGAGGGAGTGCTGCACTGTCAGGGGGTCAGTACTGAGGGAGTGCTGCACTGTCAGAGGGTCAGTACTGAGGGAGTGCTGCACTGTCAGAGGGTCAGTACTGAGGGAGTGCTGCACTGTCAGAGGGTCAGTACTGAGGGAGTGCTGCACTGTCAGAGGGTCAGTACTGAGGGAGTGCTGCACTGTCAGAGGATCAGTGCTGAGGGAGTGCTGCACTGTCAGAGGGTCAGTGCTGAGGGAGTGCTGCACTGTCAGAGGGTCAGTACTGAGGGAGTGCCGCATTGTCAGAGGGTAAGTATTGAGGGAGTGCTGCACTGTCAGAGGGTCAGTACTGAGGGAGTGCTGCACTGTCAGGGGGTCAGTACTGAGGGAGTGCTGCACTGTCAGAGGGTCAGTACTGAGGGAGTGCTGCACTGTCAGAGGGTCAGTACTGAGGGAGTGCTGCACTGTCAGAGGATCAGTACTGAGGGAGTGCTGCACTGTCAGAGGGTCAGTACTGAGGGAGTGCTGCACTGTCAGAGGGTCAGTACTGAGGGAATTCCCTGGCAGCAACATTAATCTCTCAGTCAACATCAGAAAACTATCCGGGTCTTTAGCACACTGTAGTTTGTGGGATCTTGCTGTGTGAAAATTAACTGCTGTGTTTCCTACATCACAACACTTGAGGAACTATTACATTGCTTGTGATGCTCTTTGGGGTGTCCTGAGGTTCTGAAAGGCGCCATAGCAATGCAGTTGGGTCTTTCATTATCACTTTATGATGATGAACTGGACAATGCTGCAACTAGCATCTCTGTTTGGTCTTGCTGCATCTTCTCCCTCCCTTCCCCCACCCTGAGCTACCAGAAGCATTAAGGGAAGGCCCTTGTCCCCTCTTCATCCCCAACCCTGTGCAATACTTCTGAGAATGCACTGCTACGTTGTTAATCAGCAAGATTGTGATGCTATTTTCTCCCCAGAGGGTATTTCGCAGAATCCTTACAGTTCCAAAGTAGGTCATTCAGCCCACTGAGTCTGCACCGGTGCTCCCACAGCGCTTCTTACCCAGGTTCCCCCGTGCCCCATCCCCGTAACCATGTGCATTTACCCTGCCAATCCACCTAACCTATGCATCACTGGACACATAAGGGGCAATTTAGCATGGCTAATCCACCTAACCGGAACATCTTTGGACACTAAGGGGCAATTTAGCATGGCAATCCACCTAACCTACACATCTTTGGACATTAAGGGGCAATTTAGCATGGCAATCCACCTAACCTACACATCTTTGGACATTAAGGGGCAATTTAGCATGGCAATCCACTTAACCTGCACATCTTTCAACTGTGGTGTTCAGGTCAATGCTCTCCATGTGCAATTCGTTGACACATGGTAGAATTTGCTGATTTGCAGTCGGCAGTTTATTGGAAAATCACTGGCCCCATTACATGCTATTTTCCATTCTTGTATCTATTAGCACTGCGCACCCACAATTTTTCATAATTCACGCATTGATGGTGCGGGGCCTTTGAAAATTCCACGCGCAAACTCTTCCAGTCTGTTATTGGTTGTCATTCTTAAAGCATGCTCTCAGTTGAGTTTTTGGTTTTGAGGGTTGGATTATATCCAGATCTTGGGCAAGCTCAGTTCGGTCCTTCCAATAGTGTAGAAAATTGGCTAAAATGCAACCTCCATTGACTTGTTTTCTCGATCCCTTTTTCACTGTTCCTCCCCCTCCCAAAACCTGTCTATTACCCCCCCACATTTAACACCAAGCTGAATGTCAATGTCAAGGTATCCGCGTAGTGTATGCAGAGCCCCAGGCAATTGTGTTGACCAAGGGAAGGAGAAAGTTCCATAATTTGAGGCATAGACAGGTTGAATAGTCAGAGGCTTTTTCCAAGGGTGGAAGTGCCAATTGCAAGGGGGCACAGATTCAAGATAAGAGGGGGAAAGTTTAAGGAAGATGTGTAGGGGAAGTTTTGCATACGGAGAGTGGTGGGTGCCTGGAACGTGCTGCCAGAGGAGGTGGTGGAAGCAGGCACATTAACAACATTGAAGAGGCATCTAGTTGGGTACGTGACTAGGGAGGGAAAAGAGGGATACGGACTGAGTGAGGGCAGAAGGTTTATTTTAGTTTAGTTAGGACATCATGATCGGCACGGGCTTGGAGGGCCGAAGGGCCTGTTCCTGTGCTGGACTTTTCTCTGTTCTCTCTTTCTCTAACCCCCTCACCCCACACCCTGACTGTGTATCTTCAGGTTCTCAGCTGTTGTTGACTCATTTCAGCCACAGTTTCCCCTCCCCCTTTCCTCCTAGTTGCAGTGATAAGTCAGCATTTATAAGACTCCCGAGTTAGCTATTGATGACGTGCCTCAGTGGTAGACAGGCCAGCCACAGTGTGCAGCTAAACAGATTCTGAAATAGGCTCACAGTGAGTTCTGGAGCAGATCTCCCAGAACTAGGGGCGGCAGTGGTGTCGTGGTATTGTCACTGGACTAGTAATCCAGAAACCCAAGGTCATGCTCTGGGGGCCCAGGGCAGATGTTGCAATTTGAATTCAATAAAAATCTGCAGTTAAAAGTAATGGTGATCATGAAACCATTGTGGATTGTTGTAAAAACCCATCTGGTTCACTAATGTCCTTTAGGGAAGGAAATCTGCCGTCCTTACCTGGTCTGGCCTACATGTAACTCCAGATTATAGAACATAGAACATAGAACAGTACAGCACACTACAGGCCCTTCGGCCCACGTTGTTGTGCCGAGCTTTGTCTGAAACCCAGATCAAGCTATTTCCTCCCTATCATCCCGAAGTATTCCATGTGCCTATCCAATAGCTTCTTAAATGTTCCTAAAGTTTCTGACTCCACTATCACTGCAGGCAGTCCATTCCACACCCCAACCACTCTCTGAGTAAAAAACCTACCTCGGACATCCTTCCTATATCTCCCACCATGAACCCTATAGTTATGCCCCCTAGTTACCACTCCATTCACCCGAGGAAATAGTCTTTGAACGTTCACTCTATCTATCCCCTTCATCATCTTATAAACCTCTATCAAGATTGCCCCCTCAATGGACAATTAGGGATGGGCAATAAATGCTGGCCCAGCCAGTGATGTCCACATGCCATGAATGAGTGAAAGATAAACTAAGAAGCAGAGACGAACTTGTGTGTTGTCCCATTGTCAAATCTGTCAGAACATTATGGGGCTTGTATCATGTTCCCTTCTTTGCTAATTTGATGTGGTCAGTTCCCATCTATTTTAAGTGAGTAATCTCTTCCGTTTCCAGAGAGAACAGCATAATGCATTCATGAGCGAATTCTGCTCTTGGTGAGGGGTTAAACCGACGTCTGCCCCTTCAGATTGGTGTCACAGATCCCTATAGCATCATTACAAAGAGCAGGGGAGCTCTCACTGCTATCTTGGCCAAGAAGGTATTGCTCGACCTACATCACTAAAACAGATTGTCTGTCTCGTATCTCTTTGTGGAGTGTGGGATCTTGCTGTGCATGAATCGGCCTCTCCATTGACTCCGTTACCACAGTGGCTACACTTCCAAAAAAGGCTTCATTGCCTGCAAAATGGTTTGGAATGTTTGTTGAAACAGTAGTTAGAGAGAGAGAGAGTTAGCTAAGTATGTATGTAGCCTCGAAACAGTTGCTTGGTTTAAATTGTGGTACAAAGATAGAATGTCACTCATTCTGTAGCATTTTACAAGGACAGGTGACCAACAAGTAGATTAACGAATGAGAACAAAAACAGGAAATGCTGGAAAATCTCAGCAGGTCTGACAGCATCTGTGGAGAGAAATAGAGCCAACGCTTCAAGTCAGAGCTGAACTCAAGGAAAATTGGACAAGATTTTTACAATGAGGGTAAGGGCCCCAGTTGGGGAGCTGTAATTGATAGTAATGACATAGTCAAAAAGACAAAGGGAATATAAATGGTGATGATAAAGGCTGAGAATGGTACTAAGAGCATCCATTAAGAGATCAGAATGTGCAAATGGGAGAACAAAGGTGCAGAGTGTCAAAGAACAACTTAAGTAATGTGGCAGTTAGCCCTCATAGAGTCATAGAGGTTTGCAGCATGGAAACAGGCCCTTCGGCCCAACTTGTCCATGCCGCCCTTTTTTTTAAAACCCCTAATCTAATCCCAATTGCCCACATTTGGCCCATATCCTTCTATACCCATCTTATCCATGTAACTATCTAAATGCTTTTTAAAAGACAAAATTGTACCCGCTTCTACTACTACCTCTGGCAGCTTGTTCCAGACACTCACCACCCTCTGTGTGAAAAAATTGCCCCTCTGGACATTTTTGTATCTCTCCCCTCTCACCTTAAACCTATGCCCTCTAGTTTTAGACTCCCCTACTTTTGGGAAAAGATATTGACTAACTAGCTGATCTGTGCCCCTCATTATTTTATAGACCTCTATAAGATCACCGTCAGCCTCCTACGCGCCAGAGAAAAAAGTCCCGGTCTATCCAGCCTCTCCTTATAACTCAAACAATCAAGTCACGGTAGCATCCTAGTAAATCATTTCTGCACTCTTTCTAGTTTAATAATATCCTTTCTATAATAGGGTGACCAGAACTGCACACAGTATTCCAAGTGTGGCCTTACCAATGTCTTGTACAACTTCAACAAGACGTCCCAACTCCTGTATTCAATATTCTGACCGATGAAACCAAGCATGCCGAATGCCTTCTTCACCACTCTGTCCACCTGTGACTCCACTTTCAAGGAGCTATGAACATGTACCCCTAGATTTCTTTGTTCTGTAACTCTCCCCAACGCCCTACCATTAACTGAGTAAGTCCTGCCCTGGTTCAATCTACCAAAATGCATCACCTTGCATTTGTCTAAATTAAACTCCATCTGCCATTCGTCAGCCCACTGGCCCAATTAATCAAGATCCCGTTGCAATCGGAGATAACTTTCCTCACTGTCCACTATGCCACTAATCTTGGTGTCATCTGCAAACTTACTAACCATGCCCCCTATATTCTCATCCAAATCATTAATATAAATGGCAAATAACAGTGGACCCAGCACTGATCCCTGAGGCACACCGCTGGTCACAGACCTCCAGTTTGAAAAGCCCTGGGTGGGTTGTGTTTTTTCAGGTGGGGGTCGGGGCAGTGGGCATTGAAAACAAGATGGAAAGTGAGATTTTAGAAGTGGAAAAATAAAAATAAGAATATTCGGAATGTGTCAACGAAACGTTGGCTCCATTCTCTCTCCACAAATACTGTCAGACCTGCTGGGATTTTCCAGCATTTTCTGTTTTCCTTTCAGATTCCAGCACCCACAGTAATTTGCCTTTAGATTAACAAATGAACAGTGTGTTAAGGTAAGCAACTATGTATAGAGTGACATAAAGGCTGCAGTATGTACTCCATGACTCCTAACTGCCAGGAAAACCCATGCTCAACTCCAGGGTACGAGCACTCTGGCATGAGCGTATGCCCCTTAAAGGGAACTCTACCACACATTTGTACACTGGTCAATGGACTTACTGAAGGGGTGGTACCAAGTAAGAACATTCAGCAAAAGGAAGCCAAGAAGGGAGAACAAAGAACTTAAGCAGAACGCATGGAAGCACAATCAATCTACAGGAATATCTAGCTTTTAATTGACAGGAGAAGGTGTTCTGGTGTAATAGCTGAAGGCTATCTGAATCTGAACAGTGTATAACTCTGCTTGATTGTTCACTTTCTGTTCCAACTTCCCCTGTGACAGCTGTGTGGCTCAGCTGAGAGCACATTGACCTCGGAATCACAAGGTTCTGGTTTCACGTCCTGCTTCAACAACCGGAGGCACGGTGGCATAGTGGTTAGCACTGCTGTCTCACAGCGCTTGGGTCCCAGGTTCAATTCCGTCAGGGGTCAGTGCCAAGAGGACACATGAAGGGGCCAGTGCCAAGGGGGCTCTTGTGGCAAGGGAGGGAATTCCTCCTCCATCTTCTCCTCCTCCTCCTCTTCTTTAACACCCAGAGTTAAAGAGTTAGCTCAGACCACGCAGACTGAAATCATAGAAACCCTACAGTACAGAAAGAGGCCATTCGGCCCATCGAGTCTGCACCGACCACAATCCCACCCCCATATCCCTACATATTTCCCACTAATTCCTCTAACCTACACATCTCAGGACACTAAGGGCAATTTTTAGCATAGCCAATCAACCTAACCCGCACATCTTTGGACTGTGGGAGGAAACCGGAGCACCCGGAGGAAACCCACGCAGACACGAGGAGAATGTGCAAACTCCACACAGACAGTGACCCAAGCCGGGAATCGAACCCAGGTCCCTGAAGTTGGAACTGGGGGAGTTCTGAAACGCTACTGCTTAAAGAACAGAGTTCTGTCAAGGAAGTGGCAACCTCCTTGTTGACCTGTGAAGAATGGCCAGTTACTCACCAGGTAGTATTTCCTCCGAGATACCCTGGGTAAATATTGATGATTGCCAGTGAAATTCCAATAGCTGGGCAATGTCAATATCTGAAAATCCAGCATTTCTATCCTCTGCACCCCCATGAGGTTGTAGTGGATTTTGAAAAACTTGCCACATATGTCAGGTTGTGGGGAAACACCAAACTGCAATAAAAGCTGCTCCGCTGATCCCCATGCTAGCTTCTGGGGAAGCATTCTGCGGAATGTTGGTGGATTGTGTGGGACCTCTGTTGAAACCAAAAGGAGGGGTTACCAATATCTCAGAATAATCTCGGCTGAAATAGTGTCTAATTCAATTCTTTACCCGATATAGGATGTCCACCGAGATCCAATCATGATGTGGAGATGACGGCGTTGGACTGGGGTGAGCATAGTAAGAATTCTCACAACACCAGATTAAAGTCCAACAGGTTTATTTGGAATCACGAGCTTTCGGAGCGTTGCTCTTTCGTCAGGTGAGTGAAAACAGTGAGAGAGACTCACCTGATGAAGGAGCAGCGCTCCGAAAGCTCATGACTCCAAATAAACCTGTTGGAGTTTAACTGGTGTTGTGAGACTTCTTACTAAGATCCAGTCAGATCAGGGCATGAATTTTATGTTCAGTCTTTTTCAAAATACCATGAGTAAGCTTGAAACAACGCAGCTGAAGTCCTCAGCCTATTACCCAACAGTCATGAGAAACTACGTACCTACATAATCTGTTTATTCAGGTGGGTGTGGATCAGATAAACTCATCACTTTGGGCAAGGACCTCACCCAAGGAGGGTCTTCACTCTGAATCAGTCAGACAACTCATTACAGTAAGGAACATACATATAAACATTGGACCTGGAATGAGGGTCTCCCAGTTTTCTGTGACTATATTTAGTAACTGGCTAGATTGTGAATAGAGGTCACGTGGCGGCAAGTTAACACTTTGTATTGAAAGGAACCCTGTTTTTTCAGAGTGAGTCAGTCACAGTGTGTGCGTGCGTGGATAACAGTGAGAAAAGAACCAATGGACTCTCTCGTTCTCTCTCCCTCCAGCCTACCTGCAAGCAGATGCCCCGTCTGTCTATAACCTCAAAATATCTCAGGAGCATTGTCAACATAAAGCAAACAGCTGCTGACTTCAGAGATAAATGACAGAAATCATCCAGGGATCATCTATGTTGGACCCTGTTAATCAATTTAACCTATCCTTGCTCACTCCTTTGACGTGTTTGTGTGTGTGTGAGAGGGAGTGAATGTGTCTGAGAGTGTTTGTGAGTGCAGCTGTGTGTGTGAGAAAGATTGCTTTTCTAAGTGTCCAGCTAGCTTGAAAATGGGAGGGTTCCAGCTCTGTTTTTCGGATGAGTTTTCACGCTTTATCTTATGCACTCTGTCTCTGAAAAGATGGGCTAATCAGTCTCTAGCCAGAGAGGCTGTGGGTGGGGCTTAACTTGCCAGCCAGCCTGCAGAGGGAGGTATTGCGTGTGTGCAGGCCTCTGATGCTGCACATGCGCGTCAGCAGTAGCAGGGATCTGACAGACAAAGAGAGAGCTGTCAGGCCACTGCTACTGCAGGCAACCTCAAACAGCAGCTCCTCCGCTCTCCCCCCCGCCCCCCGCAATCGCGGGGGCCCACAGCTCGAGATGCAGTCCCCGCCACCCCCCAAGCTGCCCAGACCGAATGCAACCCCCATTCTCTGCTCCACCGATCGCGGGCAGAGTGGCAGCGAGCCTCCCCCATCCCATTGGCTCACCCCCATTGGCCCCACCCCTGTCATCCCTCATTGGCCCTTCCACCTGTCACTTCCCCCATTGGCCCCATCCCCTGACACAGCCCAGTGAATGTTGCCAAGGTGCCAGGCTGGCGTTGCTAAAGTGCCAGGGTGGCACTGTCAGTCTGGCACTGCCCAAGGGGCACCCCGTCCAGCACTCAGCCTTCCACTGGCCAGGGCCAACACAACTGTTCCCCATTCATGGGGAGCTGGTGCTTTCCTCCGGCGAGGCCATAAAGGCAAGTGAACCCAGGTGATTGAGCACCAGGCTTGCTGAGCAGATGCAAAACAGCATTTGTAGACATTTACATAAATTAACCAGCCTCTCACCCATTTCTGGTGCGAGGCTGGTCGCGCTAGAAATGTGGGTGTTGTAAGATCATGAGAGGCATGAAAATGGCCGCCATTCCCGCTAGTCGCTTTACGCTCGCTTTTACGACATATTCATGTCGCAAAACGGGCGCAAAGAGGGTGAAAAATTCCACCCTGTGTGACAGAGAGGGAGAGAATGAGTGTGCTTGTGTGTGTGAGAAAATGAGCATATGTGTGTGTTTCTGTGTCCTCATAAGACAAACCCCTTCATTCTAGGAATTAGCCTAGTGAACTTTCTCTGAACTGCCTCCAATGTAACTCTATCCCTCCTCAAGTAAAGAGTCCAAAACTGTATGCAGTACTGTGGTGAACCATCGTTGGTTCCCACTGTGGGATTGTTCTAATGTTGTTGTTGGGTTGTTCTAATGTTGTTGTTGGGCTAGGGTGGGATTGATACACCTGTGGTTGTTACTGTTGTGGCACATCCCAGTCGGGCTCCGCCTCCTGGGAGAGGTATAAGACCCCCTGCTCGGGCGGGACCTCTTCAGTCTGGGATAGTGTGTTAAAGTTCTGTTAGTTCCACTGTTAGTTAATAAAAGCCTTCTTTTACCGAAGCTTCGTGCCTCGTGTCCAATTGATGCGCATCAAGTACTTGCAGTACAGTCTCACCAATGTGCTGTATAGCAGGAGCAAGATTTTATACTCCATCCGCTTTGTAATAGAGGACATCATTCTAGTTTCCTTTCTAATCACTTGCTGTACCTGCATATTAACTTTCTGTGATTCATACACAAGGACACCCAGATCCCTCTGTACCACAGCAATCTGCAGTCTCTCTCCATTTCAATATTATTCTGCTTTTCTAATCTGCCTGTTAAAGTGAACAACCTCACATGTTTCCACATCATACTCCACCTGTCATATTTTGCCACTCACATACCGAGGGCAGGCCTGGAACCCAGGGTAGGCTGGGGAGTCAAGAAAAGGGGGCACAAATTCAAATGAGAGGGATTCCATTTAGGAATGAGATGAGGAGAAATTTCTTTACACAGAGGGTTGTGAATCTTTGGAATTCTCTACCACAGAGGCTGTGGAAGCTCAGTCAAATCTCAATCGAAATGTTCTATGTTCTATGAAAGATTAGGCAGTAAACTAGCTCAGAATATAAAAACAGTAAAAGTTTCTACAAATCTATAAAACGAAAAAGAGTGGGAAGGTAAACATTGCTCCTTCAGAGGATGAGAAGGGGGATTTAATAACGGGAAATGAGGGAATGGCTGAGACATTGAACAGGTATTTTGTGTCGGTCTTCACAAGTGGAAGACACAATTAATGTGCCAAAAATTGATGACAAGAAGGCTATGGCAGGTGAAGACCTAGAAACTATTATTATCAGTAAAAAGGTAGTGTTAGGTAAGCTAATGGGGCTAAAGGTAGACAAGTCTCCTGGCCCTGATGGAATGCATCTCAGGGTACTAAAAGAGAAGGCGAAGGAAATAGCAAATGAACTTGGGGTAATTTACCAAAATTCGCTGGATTCTGGGGTGGTTCCCACAGATTGGAAAGCAGCAAATGGCCTCAAAATAAGGGGGAGCAGATTTAGGAGTGAATTGGGGAAGAATTTCTTCACCCAAAGAGTTGTGAATCTGTGGAATTCCCTACCCAGTGAAGGGGTTGAGGCTACCTCATTGAATGTTTTTAAGGCAAGGACAGATAAATTTTTGAACAGGAAAGGAATTAAGGGTTATGGTGAACGGGTGGGTAAGTGGAGCTGAGTCCACAAAAAGATCAGCCATGATCTTATTGAATGGCGGAGCAGCTCGAGGGGCCAGATGACCTATTCCTGCTCCTAGTTCTTTGGTTCTTATCCACCCAGGGTGTCCTCTTCCCCCTCCACCAGTGTCCCCAGAGTAATAAAGTGAAGAAGCAATGTTACAGCTTACCAATGCACCAGCCACCTGCACAGACTCTCTCATCTCTGTGGGACTTTGCACTTGTTTAGAGAGGGCATGACTGGGTGATGACTAGGGCATTAGTGGGTAGTTTCCTTTCAGAGGTACCGACACAATCCAGTCCTGCTGGGTTGTAATGTAGGGCCATCAGGAGCCATGGGAATGGGGGTGTTCGGCCTGGCCCAGCAGCAGGATATGTATCCCCCCCACAAGTTGGGTGTTCCCCAAGGCAGTGTGTGGGCTCCCAGTACCTTATTTTTTGGGGAAAGTGCAGTATTGTGACACAGCCTTGTTAATAGCAACTCTCTGATGGAATACTGTTCCTATTCCCCGACTTTTAACCCTTTTTCCTGAGAGTTGAATGATTATGTTCTTCTGGCAGAGGTTAAGGGAAGCTGAAGATATGAAGAGCACCATTTTGTATTCTTCTGAAATTCAAATAGTAATTAGTCTAGCATCCAGTCAATTCCAGGCCTGTGCGATTTAGATTGACTATCTGTTGATGTCTGCATTGGTTTCCATGTTAGCTGCTATGCAAGCTGACAACAAAACACACAAAATAATCATGTTGACAAGACTTGCCCTTTACTGAATGTTTGTGGAATGACCTTGTTGCAGGTGTGTTTCGAAAGAAATGTTGATCAACGTTATTATCCCTTCCCTGAAACAGGAGGGACCCATTATTCGATGTCATGGAACATTTAAACCTTACAAGGCATGAACAGCCTGGGTTTTCAATCTATCATCCTTGAATAAACCTAACGCGATTGGTTGTGGGATATAGTGATGGGTGCCAAGATATACCTAGCATATTGAAAACCCATCCCAACACCTCCAATTTCTCTCTCTCTCTCTCTCTCCCCCCGGAGACAGTCAATCTTGACCCGTATGTGGGAAACTGGTAAAGTCCTCCTCCCATTCGGGTATCAAGGAGACAGCCATCATTTTAAAGGCCGAGCCCATTATTTTGAATGTATGGAAACTCCTTGAACCCTGGAGACAAACTGCTTGGTGCTGTCTGTTAATAGCCTTTGGAGAATGCCATGTGCAGCAAAGTGTCTCTTCAGCTTTCTCATTACTGTGGTTCTCTTAATATCGGGCAAGTAATCAACTTCATAGCACCCTGAGAATGTATCAACTAGGGCCAGATGTTGCCTCCCATTCCATTCAAATGTATCTGCTGTGGTGAGTGACCATGGAAGGTCTGGGACCTCATTGAGGTGCATCGGTTGTTTGGTTTGATGAGGCTTGTGCGTATTACATCTGGACACTTCCCCTCTCTATGTCACCATGTGTTGAGGGCCAGTACATTGTTTCCTTTGATCTACACTTTGTTGTTTCCACCCCTGGGTGACCTTGGTGGAGGTGCCATAGTTGAAATCATGGAATTTCCGACATGTAAAGACTAGGGCAAGGAGTTCCTCCTTGATATGGGCACAGTGAATTTCCGTGTCAGTGCAAATCCTTGATGTAAAAGCCCCTGGTCTGTCATTCTGGATACACACTGCTGTGAGACCATTGCTGAGAGGCATCGGCTGATAAGAATACAGGTGCTGGGGCATTGAAGAATTGTAACACGGGAGGGACTGATAGCAGATCCTGGAGTTTGTAGAATGCAGCAGTGTGATGCTCCTATCAACACCATTCTACATCTGGTGGAGAGGTTGATGGAGAGGTCCTGTTACCTCACTGTAACAGGGAATGAACTTTGATAGCTAATTTGTCATGCCGAGTGTGTAGGGTGTACTTGTCCTCAGGATGGACATTTGCTGTGTAAATATTGCCTTATTTGGGCCTGGCTTCACACCATCAGCAGGAAGCAGGTAACCCTCATGGGAGAAGTGGCTGACCGTGAATCTGCATTTAGCAGAATTGCACTTCAACTGTATGGTCCTGATTCTGTCGAGGAACAAGCACAGCCGTGCATCATGTTCATCCGCTATCGTCCTGCAAAGAGCTGTTTCATGGCCCTTTAGAAGACCCCACTACCAATGGAGATCCCATAGAGCGTGAAGAGGATCCGTATCTGTCCACTGGAGACATGAACGCTGTAAATTTCGCAGGTTCTTCATTGAGCAGGATTTATCAACATCCACATTTTGCACCCAAGGTGCTGAAGATCTTGGCATCGGGCATGTCTGCTATGGCCTGTTCAATTGTCTTTATTGGATTGTGAGGTCCCAGAAGTACTTTGTTGAAGTGAACTGGGTCGATTACAGATTTTGATTTTGCAAACTTTCAGTACCACCATGGAGAACCACCCGTTGGCCCTATTTATGGTGTTACGGTGGGGGCGTGGGGGCAGGATGACACCCAGTCTTGTCATTCGTTCTGCAGAAAGGGGTACAATTCTTGGAGCACAGACATTGGGTGACATTGAATCATCCAGCCTCATATGATATGTGACAGGCAGTTTCCCAAAAACATTTTAGTCAAACAGATCTCTGTATTCCAGTATTTCTGGTGCTTAGAAATCTTAGAAACCCTACAGCACAGAAAGCGGCCATTCGGCCCATCGAGTCTGCACCGACCACAATCCCACCCAGGTCCTACCCCCATATCCCTACATATTTTACCCACTAATCCCTCTAACCTACACATCCCAGGACACTAAGGGCAACTTTAGCATGGCCAATCAACCTAACCCGCACATCTTTGGACTGTGGGAGGAAACCGGAGCACCGGGAGGAAACCCACGCAGACACGAGAAGAATGTGCAAATGTGCTTGTTGCTGTAAGATGTGCACACCTAACCCAAAGTGGATTAATCCGAGTGGAATGCTCTCCTGGAGACCTGGCAGTGGTAAAACACATGGTATTGAAGCTTGTCCTGTTTGCAGTCTGGGGTGACTGTGTATTGTGTGTGTATGATCTGTCCACCATATGCAACAAGGTTCACTTTGTTGGTGGAATCAAGAGCAGCACAGGGCTCAATTTCCAGTAGAAGTGGTCTCAACAGCCTTTTGTCCCGGTATCAATTTTGACGTTTAGTTTGGCATTGTTGTGAGCAATGTCGAGCGTTGTGAATATTGTATCCTTTTCGGTAATAACACTTTCACAGTAGAGTTCTTCCAGGGGCTCATTCTACACTGAGCTCTGGGGAGGGAGCCTGTTGCTACATCTCCTGCGGTAGTAGCTGGTTGATGCAGCTTTGATCTCCAACACTTGGCAAAGTGATTCGATTTGCCTCAAATATTACAGCACATGTTAAATGTAAAACATGCTTCTTTTTTGTGGGTGCTGGATACTGCAGTTTGAGCGGGTGTGTTTTATACTGAGAAGACTTCAGCTTCTCTTCTCAACTCTCAGTGCCCTTCTTGGACTGTTTATTCAGCATGCAAACATTATGGCAGATTCCAACGTTAAGCCTATCTCGGCGAGCAACAGTGTTGAGACGTATGACTATCGATTCATCGGGTTTCTGACTAGCAGTGTTGAAAGCGTACCAGTCAATGGTTAGGTTTTCTTACGGACACACAGATTTGTTCACATTTCTTCAGTAGCGCCTTGGGTCTACTTGGTCTTCCCACTCCTAGAACTCGAAGGATTCTGATTTCTCCCCAGCCTTTGGGCCCGCCTGGTTATCGGGCAGACCGGCAGAGCAGTATACACACCATTCCTTCTCCAACTTCTTTCAGTTGTCAGTGATATTCTCATCAAAGGTAACTGGCTCAACGCGGCAGAGTCTCTGTACCATCTTGGCCAGCTCCTGCATGTATTGTTATGTGTGAATGAAGACATGGGTGATATTAACTGAAGCTCTTACATGCTCTGCCTGCGATCACGAGGGAGAGATTTCCAGCACCTTCCCCACATTCTAGATCACTACCTGTGCCTACGCTACCCAGCAAGATGCAAACAAATACATACTCTACACAGAGCTTCTTGAGTGTTGTTGGAGCTGTACCATCCAGGCAACTGGAGAATGTTTCATCACACTCCTGACTTGTGCATTGTAGATGGTGGACAGGCTTTGGGGAGCCAGGAGGTGAATTCCTACATTATGCAGCCATCAGTGAACATCCCCACTTCTGACTTTCTAATGAAGGAACGTCATCGATGAAGCTGTTGAAGATGGTTGGGCCTAGGACACCACATAAATAGAGCGTAATACTAATTAGCTCCTTGAGAGACCAACTGCCTTTCATCTTAAAAGTAAATGGACCTTTTACAGGACAATTGTTTACTATCCAATATCTTGAACACATTGGAACCTACTGGATTATATTATTATTTGGATTAAGATTTAAGTGATGTCCATAAGGGGAGGCAGTGGCGAAGTGGTATTGTCACTGGACTAGTAATCCAGGGACCCAAGATCATTTTTTTGGGACCCTGGTGCCGTAGAAGGTTGCGTCCGTCCCGGGGGGACCCTGCAAGAGCTGGCACCACATGGAATGGGAGGACACCCACTGCCAGTGGCCTGTAACTCACAGCTGCTCTGAATTTCTATGTGGGTAGTTCATTCCAGGGTAGCATGCGTGACCTAGAACAAAGAACAATACAGCACAGGAACAGGCCCTTCGGCCCTCCAAGCCCGCGCCGCTCCCTGGTCCAAACTAGACCATTCTTTTGTATCCCTCCATTCCCACTCCGTTCATGTGGCTATCTAGATAAGTCTTAAACGTTCCCAATGTGTCCGCCTCCACCACCTTGCTTGGCAGCGCATTCCAGGCCCCCACCACCCTCTGTGTAAAATATGTCCTTCTGATATCTGTGTTAAACGTCCCCCCCTTCACCTTGAACTTACGACCCCTCGTGAACGTCACCACCGACCTGGGGAAAAGCTTCCCACCGTTCACCCTATCTATGCCTTTCATAATTTTATACACCTCTATTAAGTCTCCCCTCATCCTCCGTCTTTCCAGGGAGAACAACCCCAGTTTACCCAATCTCTCCTCATAACTAAGCCCCTCCATACCAGGCAACATCCTGGTAAACCTCCTCTGTACTCTCTCCAAAGCCTCCACGTCCTTCTGGTAGTGTGGCGACCAGAACTGGATGCAGTATTCCAAATGCGGCCGAACCAACGTTCTATACATCTGCAACATCAGACCCCAACTTTTATACTCTATGCCCCGTCCTATAAAGGCAAGCATGCCTGTGTAGCATCTCCCAGTCAGCCACACACCAATGCATCCAGGATGTTACAGATGCCCTTTTTTGTGAGGGCTGACATCTATATCCACTTGGACCAGGACCAGATGAGCCAAGATATCGCATGGTGCTATTCATGGACCGCAAGAGATTCTTTCCCCTTAATGTGCAGCATGTCTGTGACCACACAATGTGTTTCATGCAGGTGTGTGCCCATTTCTCGGGGAGCGTCCATGACAACTGCATCTTGGGGCATTCTCAGATCCCAGCTGTCTTTGAGGGAGAGCGGCAGCTGGAGGGATGGCTCCTTAGGCACAGGGGCTACCCGCTCAGCAGCTGGCTGATGATGCCAGTGCAGAGGCCACAAACACCAGCAGAGACTTGTCACTTGTATTGAGGATTCTCATGTTTCTGTGCCCTCCCCACTTCACCAGCGGCGTGGGCACGGGTCTTCCTTCTCCCGCCAGCTCAAGGGCTCGCTTCTCAAAGCATGTGTGTTCTCAGCTCGAGCATGGCTCCAGCTGGCTGTGCCCATTCATCCCTGTTGTGGTTGAGATTGTCCTGCAGTGACACACAGAGGAAGAGTGTAAGTGGGAGTTGATATTTAAGATGGTGATGAGGTGTGTCAGGGAACTGGAGTGTAAAGCATAGCAGCGACTAGGGGAAACATGGTGATTGTGGGAGGGAGGCGAGAACGTTGTACCTGGTGTTGGCAAAGTCCAAGGTGGCTGAGTGAAGAAAGGCTTGGGGGTGTGAGGGGTGTGGAAAGGGGTGCAGTGGGAGACTGGGGGTGGTTCACTTACCCTTACACTTAGCAAAGAAGATCATTCATCTTCTTCCGACACTGCGGCCCCGTCATCTTCTGGAGTGCGCTTGCTCTGATCAGGGCTGCCACCTGATCCCAGATGGGGATGGTGACCTTGCTGGAAGGCCCTTCCTGGAGTGGGAATAGAGGGTTTCCTGCCTACGCTGTACTCCATCCAGCATGCTGGTGAGGTCCTGGTGAGGATGCTGGATGGGGCAGTGTTGCCTTCTTGGCTGCCAGCCCCTGCAGTCGTTGTGGAGTAAGCACTGGGGAGGGCTGGGGAGCCACACCTCATCACCATCTTAAATGTCAACACTCCCACTTACACTCTTCCTCTGTGTGTCATTGCAGGACAATCTCAACCACAACAGGGCTGAATGGGCACAGCCAGCTGGAGCGATGCTCGAGCTGAGAACACACATGCTTTGAGAAGCGAGCCCTTGAGCTGTGGGAGAACATAGAACATAGAACATAGAACATTACAGCGCAGAACAGGCCCTTCGGCCCACGATGTTGCACCGACCAGTTAAAAAAAAAAACTGTGACCCTCCAACCTAAACCAATTTCTTTTCGTCCATGAACCTATCTACGGATCTCTTAAACGCCCCCAAACTAGGCGCATTTACTACTGATGCTGGCAGGGCATTCCAATCCCTCACCACCCTCTGGGTAAAGAACCTACCCCTGACATCGGTTCTATAACTACCCCCCCTCAATTTAAAGCCATGCCCCCTCGTGCTGGATTTCTCCATCAGAGGAAAAAGGCTATCACTATCCACCCTATCTAAACCTCTAATCATCTTATATGTTTCAATAAGATCCCCTCTTAGCCGCCGCCTTTCCAGCGAAAACAATCCCAAATCCCTCAGCCTCTCCTCATAGGATCTCCCCTCCATACCAGGCAACATCCTGGTAAACCTCCTCTGCACCCTCTCCAAAGCCTCCACATCCTTCCTGTAATGTGGGGACCAGAACTGCACACAGTACTCCAAGTGCGGCCGCACCAGAGTTGTGTACAGTTGCAACATAACGCTACGACTCCTAAATTCAATCCCCCTACCAATAAACGCCAAGACACCATATGCCTTCTTAACAACCTTATCTACTTGATTCCCAACTTTCAGGGATCTATGCACACATACACCTAGATCCCTCTGCTCCTCCACACTATTCAAAGTCCTCCCGTTAGCCCTATACTCAACACATCTGTTATTCCTACCAAAGTGAATTACCTCACACTTCTCCGCATTAAACTCCATCCGCCACCTCTCGGCCCAACTTTGCAACCTGTCTAAGTCTTCCTGCAAACTACGACACCCTTCCTCACTGTCTACCACACCACCGACTTTGGTGTCATCAGCAAATTTGCTAATCCACCCAACTATACCCTCATCCAGATCATTAATAAATATTACAAACAGCAGTGGCCCCAAAACAGATCCCTGAGGTACACCACTTGTAACCGCACTCCATGATGAATATTTACTATCAACCACCACCCTCTGTTTCCTATCCGCTAGCCAATTCCTGATCCAATTTCCTAGATCACCCCCAATCCCATACATCTGCATTTTCTGCAGAAGCCTACCATGGTGAACCTTATCAAACGCCTTACTAAAATCCATATATACCACGTCCACTGCCTTGCCCCCATCCACCTCCTTGGTCACTTTCTCAAAAAACTCAATAAGGTTAGTAAGGCACGACCTACCTGCCACAAAACCATGCTGACTATCACCTATCAATTCATTACTCTCCAAATAACTATAAATCCTATCCCTTATAATTTTTTCCAACATCTTGCCGACAACAGAAGTGAGACTCACCGGTCTATAATTCCCGGGGAAGTCTCTGTTCCCCTTCTTAAACAATGGGACAACATTCGCTAACCTCCAATCTTCTGGTACTATACCAGAGGCCAACGACGACCTGAAGATCAGAGCCAGAGGCTCTGCAATCACTTCTCTTGCCTCCCAGAGAATCCTTGGATAAATCCCATCCGGACCAGGGGATTTATCTATTTTCAGACCCTCCAGAATATCCTGCACATCCTCCTTATCAACTGTAATACTGTCTATTCTACTCCCTTGCAACCCAGTGTCCTCCTCAGCTATATTCATGTCCCCTTGCGTGAACACCGAAGAGAAATATTGGTTCAATGCTTCACCAATCTCCTCCGGTTCCACACATAACTTCCCTCTGCCATCTATAACTGGCCCTAAACTTGCCCTAACCAACCTTCTGTTCTTGACATACCTATAGAACGCCTTAGGATTCTCTTTAACCCTATCCGCCAAAGTCTTCTCATGTCCCCTTTTAGCCCTTCTAAGCTCGCTCTTCAACTCCCTCTTAGCCAATCTAAAGCTTTCTAGTGCACTACCCGAGTGCTCACGTCTCATCCGAACATAAGCCTCCTTTTTCTTTTTAACCAACAAAGAAACTTTTTTGGTGCACCACGGTTCCCTAGCCCTACCAATTCCTCCTTGCCTGACAGGGACATACCTATCACAGACTCGCAGTAGCTGCTCCTTGAAAAAACTCCACATGTCGGACGTTCCCAGTCCCTGTAATCTCCTAGTCCAACCTATGTTTCCTAATTCTCTTCTAATAGCCTCATAATTACCCTTCCCCCAGCTAAAACCACTGGCCCGAGGTTCATGCCTATCCCTTTCCATCACTAAGGTGAACGTAACCGAATTGTGGTCACTATCACCAAAATGCACACCAACTTCCAAGTCTAGCACCTGGTCTGGCTCATTTCCCAGCACCAGATCCAATATAGCCTCACCTCTAGTTGGCCTGTCTACATACTGAGTCAAAAAACCTTCCTGCACGCTTTGAACAAAAACTGACCCCTCTAACGAGCTAGAGCTATAACAATTCCAGTCAATATTAGTCAAGTTAAAATCCCCCATAACAATTGCCCTATTACTTTCACTCCTAAGCAGGATTGACTCCGCAATCCTTTCCTCAACCTCTCTAGAACTTTTAGGAGGTCTATAAAAGACTCCCAACAGGGTGACCTCTCCTCTCCTATTTCTAATCTCCGCCCATACTACCTCAACAGATAAGTCCTCATCAAACCTCCTCTCTGACACTGTGATACAATCTCTGACCAATAATGCTACCCCTCCCCCTCTTCTACCTCCTTCCCTACTTCGACTAAAACATTTGAACCCCGGGACCTGCAGCATCCATTCCTGCCCCTGCTCTATCCATGTCTCTGAAATAGCCACAACATCGAAGTCCCAGGTACTGATCCACGCTGCAAGTTCACCCACTTTATTGCGAATACTCCTGGCATTGAAGTATACACATTTCAAACCCTGCTCCACCCCACCTCTGCAATGCCGTGCATTGCAGTCCCCATCCATGCATCCCTCACTTTCAGCCCCACTACTCAGGATCCCTCCCCCCCCCCGAATCAGTTTAAACCTCCCTGCATGGCCTTAGCAAATTTACCCCCCAGGATATTGGTCCCCTTCTGATTAAGGTGTAGACCATCCTTCTCATAGAGGTCACACCTTCCCCAGTACGAGCCCCAATTGCTTAAGTACCTGAACCCCTCCCTCCTGCACCATCCCCTCAGCCATGAATTCAAACCTTCCCTCTCCCTATTCCTCTCTAAACTATCCCGTGGTACAGGCAAGAGTCCAGAGATAACCACTCTGTCAGTCTTGGCCTTTAGTTTCCACCCCAACTCCATAAATCCCTGCCTAATATCCCCTTCCCCTATCCTCCCTATGTCGTGTGTCCCCACATGTACAATAACTTGTGGTTTATCTCCCTCCCCCCTAAGAGTCCTGAATACCCTGTCAGACACATCCCGGACCCCAGCCCCTGGTAGGCAACACACCAACCCTGAGTCCCTACCTTTAGTTCCGACCCTCCTATCTGTCCCCTTAATTGTGGAGTCTCCAATCACAAGGCCCAGTCTTTTACAGCCCCTAACCACCTGAGCTTTCTCACTCGGCTCACCCCCAGAGATCTGCTCTCTATGCTCAGTTGATTCCTCCTCAACTGTAGCCTCCAGCACCGAAAACCTATTATGGAGGGGAACCGCCCCAGGGGATTGTCTTCCCGATTGCTTCTTACCCCTCCTCCTGGCATTGACCCAAGCCTCATTTCTAGGAGTTACTATTTCTCTATAACTCCTATCAACTTCCACCTCCGCCTCCCGAATTATGCGGAGTTCCTCTACCTCCCCCTCCAGCTCCTTTACACGCTCCTCCAGAAGCTGCAATCTAATGCACTTCTTACAACTAAAATCTCCTGAAACACTACTGGATTTCCTCACCACATACATCCCACAGGAGATGCAGCATACTGCCTGAACTGCCATCCCTGAAGCCATTACCAGCAAGAAAAAAAGAAAACAAAAAACTTCCCCACACTTATAATTAGGTTAGAGGAGGATGGAAGGGTGGGATCCTCTACCAGTGTAGAGGATCGGGTATCTCCTCTGCACCAATTTATAGGGCTAGGGGCCCGAGAGAAAAAAAAAACTACTACTGAGGGGGAACCACCCAGGTAACTGACTTTTAAAGTTAAAATAAAAACCCTTCCCAGACTCCTTTGCTGCCCACTTCTAGTTTTCACTTTAAACTTGAAAAACTGCTGTTAAAGTAAAGGCCAAAAAAAATACACACACTAGCTGACTAATTAAATAAATAAACAATTCAATTAATCCAATTAATCTCTTACCAGCACTGCTGCTTTTCAATCACCCCTCTCAGCTTGCTCCAGTGGATCAATGAGGGGGAACCACCCAGGTAACTGACTTTTAAAGTTAAAATAAAAACCCTTCCCAGACTCCTTTGCTGCCCACTTCTAGTTTTCACTTTAAACTTGAAAAACTGCTGTTAAAGTAAAGGCCAAAAAAAATACACACACTAGCTGACTAATTAAATAAATAAACAATTCAATTAATCCAATTAATCTCTTACCAGCACTGCTGCTTTTCAATCACCCCTCTCACCTTGCTCCAGTGGATCAATGAGGGGGAACCACCCAGGTAACTGACTTTTAAAGTTAAAATAAAAACCCTTCCCAGACTCCTTTGCTGCCCACTTCTAGTTTTCACTTTAAACTTGAAAAACTGCTGTTAAAGTAAAGGCCAAAAAAAATACACACACTAGCTGACTAATTAAATAAATAAACAATTCAATTAATCCAATTAATCTCTTACCAGCACTGCTGCTTTTCAATCACCCCTCTCAGCTTGCTCCAGTGGATCAATGAGGGGGAACCACCCAGGTAACTGACTTTTAAAGTTAAAATAAAAACCCTTCCCAGACTCCTTTGCTGCCCACTTCTAGTTTTCACTTTAAACTTGAAAAACTGCTGTTAAAGTAAAGGCCAAAAAAAATACACACACTAGCTGACTAATTAAATAAATAAACAATTCAATTAATCCAATTAATCTCTTACCAGCACTGCTGCTTTTCAATCACCCCTCTCAGCTTGCTCCAGTGGATCAATGAGGGGGAACCACCCAGGTAACTGACTTTTAAAGTTAAAATAAAAACCCTTCCCAGACTCCTTTGCTGCCCACTTCTAGTTTTCACTTTAAACTTGAAAAACTGCTGTTAAAGTAAAGGCCAAAAAAAATACACACACTAGCTGACTAATTAAATAAATAAACAATTCAATTAATCCAATTAATCTCTTACCAGCACTGCTGCTTTTCAATCACCCCTCTCAGCTTGCTCCAGTGGATCAATGAGGGGGAACCACCCAGGTAACTGACTTTTAAAGTTAAAATAAAAACCCTTCCCAGACTCCTTTGCTGCCCACTTCTAGTTTTCACTTTAAACTTGAAAAACTGCTGTTAAAGTAAAGGCCAAAAAAAATACACACACTAGCTGACTAATTAAATAAATAAACAATTCAATTAATCCAATTAATCTCTTACCAGCACTGCTGCTTTTCAATCACCCCTCTCAGCTTGCTCCAGTGGATCAATGAGGGGGAACCACCCAGGTAACTGACTTTTAAAGTTAAAATAAAAACCCTTCCCAGACTCCTTTGCTGCCCACTTCTAGTTTTCACTTTAAACTTGAAAAACTGCTGTTAAAGTAAAGGCCAAAAAAAATACACACACTAGCTGACTAATTAAATAAATAAACAATTCAATTAATCCAATTAATCTCTTACCAGCACTGCTGCTTTTCAATCACCCCTCTCAGCTTGCTCCAGTGGATCAATGAGGGGGAACCACCCAGGTAACTGACTTTTAAAGTTAAAATAAAAACCCTTCCCAGACTCCTTTGCTGCCCACTTCTAGTTTTCACTTTAAACTTGAAAAACTGCTGTTAAAGTAAAGGCCAAAAAAAATACACACACTAGCTGACTAATTAAATAAATAAACAATTCAATTAATCCAATTAATCTCTTACCAGCACTGCTGCTTTTCAATCACCCCTCTCAGCTTGCTCCAGTGGATCAATGAGGGGGAACCACCCAGGTAACTGACTTTTAAAGTTAAAATAAAAACCCTTCCCAGACTCCTTTGCTGCCCACTTCTAGTTTTCACTTTAAACTTGAAAAACTGCTGTTAAAGTAAAGGCCAAAAAAAATACACACACTAGCTGACTAATTAAATAAATAAACAATTCAATTAATCCAATTAATCTCTTACCAGCACTGCTGCTTTTCAATCACCCCTCTCACCTTGCTCCAGTGGATCAATGAGGGGGAACCACCCAGGTAACTGACTTTTAAAGTTAAAATAAAAACCCTTCCCAGACTCCTTTGCTGCCCACTTCTAGTTTTCACTTTAAACTTGAAAAACTGCTGTTAAAGTAAAGGCCAAAAAAAATACACACACTAGCTGACTAATTAAATAAATAAACAATTCAATTAATCCAATTAATCTCTTACCAGCACTGCTGCTTTTCAATCACCCCTCTCAGCTTGCTCCAGTGGATCAATGAGGGGGAACCACCCAGGTAACTGACTTTTAAAGTTAAAATAAAAACCCTTCCCAGACTCCTTTGCTGCCCACTTCTAGTTTTCACTTTAAACTTGAAAAACTGCTGTTAAAGTAAAGGCCAAAAAAAATACACACACTAGCTGACTAATTAAATAAATAAACAATTCAATTAATCCAATTAATCTCTTACCAGCACTGCTGCTTTTCAATCACCCCTCTCAGCTTGCTCCAGTGGATCAATGAGGGGGAACCACCCAGGTAACTGACTTTTAAAGTTAAAATAAAAACCCTTCCCAGACTCCTTTGCTGCCCACTTCTAGTTTTCACTTTAAACTTGAAAAACTGCTGTTAAAGTAAAGGCCAAAAAAAATACACACACTAGCTGACTAATTAAATAAATAAACAATTCAATTAATCCAATTAATCTCTTACCAGCACTGCTGCTTTTCAATCACCCCTCTCAGCTTGCTCCAGTGGATCAATGAGGGGGAACCACCCAGGTAACTGACTTTTAAGGTTAAAATAAAAACCCTTCCCAGACTCCTTTGCTGCCCACTTCTAGTTTTCACTTTAAACTTGAAAAACTGCTGTTAAAGTAAAGGCCAAAAAAAATACACACACTAGCTGACTAATTAAATAAATAAACAATTCAATTAATCCAATTAATCTCTTACCAGCACTGCTGCTTTTCAATCACCCCTCTCAGCTTGCTCCAGTGGATCAATGAGGGGGAACCACCCAGGTAACTGACTTTTAAAGTTAAAATAAAAACCCTTCCCAGACTCCTTTGCTGCCCACTTCTAGTTTTCACTTTAAACTTGAAAAACTGCTGTTAAAGTAAAGGCCAAAAAAAATACACACACTAGCTGACTAATTAAATAAATAAACAATTCAATTAATCCAATTAATCTCTTACCAGCACTGCTGCTTTTCAATCACCCCTCTCAGCTTGCTCCAGTGGATCAATGAGGGGGAACCACCCAGGTAACTGACTTTTAAAGTTAAAATAAAAACCCTTCCCAGACTCCTTTGCTGCCCACTTCTAGTTTTCACTTTAAACTTGAAAAACTGCTGTTAAAGTAAAGGCCAAAAAAAATACACACACTAGCTGACTAATTAAATAAATAAACAATTCAATTAATCCAATTAATCTCTTACCAGCACTGCTGCTTTTCAATCACCCCTCTCAGCTTGCTCCAGTGGATCAATGAGGGGGAACCACCCAGGTAACTGACTTTTAAAGTTAAAATAAAAACCCTTCCCAGACTCCTTTGCTGCCCACTTCTAGTTTTCACTTTAAACTTGAAAAACTGCTGTTAAAGTAAAGGCCAAAAAAAATACACACACTAGCTGACTAATTAAATAAATAAACAATTCAATTAATCCAATTAATCTCTTACCAGCACTGCTGCTTTTCAATCACCCCTCTCAGCTTGCTCCAGTGGATCAAGGAAGACTGTAGAGTAGATCTTTGTATGGAGCGCCTCAGTACTTGCAGCAGTTAAGTTAGAGTCATAGTCATAGAGGTTTACAGCATGGAAACAGGCCCTTCGGCTCAACTTGTCCATGCCGCCCCTTTTTTTAACCACTAAGCTAGTCCCAATTGCCCGCGTTTGGCCCATATCCCTCTATATCCATCTTACGCATGTAATTGTCTGAACACTTTTTAAAAAACAAAATTGTACCCGCCTCTACTACTACCTCAGCAGCTTGTTCCAGACACTCACCACCCTCTGAGTGAAAAAATTGCCCCTCTGGACCCTTTTGTATCTCTCCCCTCTCACCTAAACCTCTGCCCTCCTGTTTTAGACTCCCCTATCTTTGGGAAAAGATATTGACTATCTAGTTGGGGGGATCTATGCCCATTGGTATTTTATAGACCTCTATAAGGATACCCATAAGTCTCCTATGCTCCAGAGAAAAAAGTCCCAGTCTATCCAGCCTCGCTTTATAACTCAAACCATTAAGTTCCAATAGCATCAAGTGGATAGAGCTGTGAAGAAGGCCTATCGTGTGTTAGCTTTTATTAACAGGGGGTTGGAGTTTAAGAGCAGTGGGGTTATGCTGCAACTGTACAGGACCTTGGTGAGACCACATTTGGAATATTGTGTGCAGTTCTGGTCACCTCACTATAAGAAGGATGTGGAAGCGCTGGAAAGTGTGCAGAGGAGATTTACCAGGATGCTGCCTGGTTTGGAGGGTAGGTCTTATGAGGAAAGGTTGAGGGAGCTAGGGCTGTTCTCTCTGGAGCGGAGGAGGCCGAGGGGAGACTTAATAGAGGTTTATAAAATGATGAAGGGGATAGATAGAGTGAACGTTCAAAGACTCTTTCCTCGGGTGGATGGAGCTATTACAAGGGGGCATAACTATAGGGTTCGTGGTGGGAGATACAGGAAGGATATCAGAGGTAGGTACTTTATGCAGAGAGTGGTTGGGGTGTGGAATGGACTGCCTGCAGTAATAGTGGAGTCAGACACTTTAGGAACATTTAAGCGGTTATTGGATAGGCACATGGAGCACACCAGGATGATAGGGAGTGGGATAGCTTGATCTTGGTTTCAGATAAAGCTCGGCACAACATCGTGGGCCGAAGGGCCTGTTCTGTGCTGTACTGTTCTATGTTCTATGTTCTAGCATCCTAGTAAATCCTTTCTGCACTCTTTGTAGTTTAATAATATCCTTTCTATAATAGGGTGACCAGAACTGTACACAGTATTCTAAGTGTGGCCTTACCAATGTCTTGTACAACTTCAACAAGATGTCCCTACTCCTGTATTCAATGTTTTGACCAATGAAACCAAGCATGCCGAATGCCTTCTTCATCACTCTGTCCACCTGTGATTCCACTTTCAAGCAGCCATAAACCTGTACCCTAGATCTCTTTGTTCTATAACTCTCCCCAACGCCATACCATTGTTGCAGGGCGTGCGAATCAGAGGGAAGCATGCTGCAGGAGCGGCATGATTCTTGTGGGCATAAAAATTATTCCTAATGAGGCATAAGATTCAACCCAAAAACATGCCAGCATCATTGGCGGGAACAATCTGGGTGGAATCTTACTGGCTGTTCATGCCCTGCTGCCATTGCAGCCAAATCTCTGTTCACTGCAACGGGACCAGGAAATCCCACTGGCATTGAATCAAAGAATCCTACGTACAGAAGGAGGCCATTCAGCCCATCGAGTCTGTACCGACCACAATCCCCCCCAGGCCCTATCCGCACAGCTCCATGCATTTACTCTAGCTAGTCCCCCAGACACTAAGAGGCAATTTAGTATGGCCAATTCACCTAACCCGCACATCTTTGGACTGTGGGAGGAAACCAGAGCATCTTGAGGAAACTCACGCAGAGATGGGGAGAATGTGCAACTCCGCACAGACAGTGACCCAAGTCGGGAATCGAACCGGGGTCCCTGGCGCTGTGAGGCAGCTGTGCTAACCACTGTGCCACCATACCGCCCCTATGAATGATCGTAAGATTCTGCCCTCTTGTTTTCATGCTGGAACCAATACTCTGGGGGGAATTTTCCCGTCCCGCCTGCCACGGAAATCGTAGCGGGTGGGAGGTGGACCATGCAAAGGTCCGTTGAGCTCGGGCAGGATTTTCTGGTTTTGGGGTGAGCGTGGCTGGAAAATCCCACCCTCTGTCATTTTTTGGTGAGTCTGTGCAGTTGTCTCATTTACCCTATATTCAAAGCTACAGTCCCCAAATAAAATAATCATATAAACCTCAAAATTGTAACCAGCCCCTACTGACACTTAGACACTGGACTATTTACTAGATGAGTTTGATTGGATATCGGGAAAAGTAAGTGCGGTGGGGGCAGTCAAGCTCCCTTGACGTGATGCTCATGACATAGATCGGGCCTCATTCTGACGGAGTTGTGAGCAGAGGAAGTCAAAAAGTGCTGACAGGAGTGCACAGGTTTGAGCTTCTACACCCTGGAATTGTCGAGACTGGATCATGGGTAATTAATCCCAGTTCCTCTTCCATCACTGAATGTCCCCTCTTTTGTTTAATTCTGTTGTAGATGTTTAAAATATATTTTGTTGTACTTGCTATGCCAGACTTCAATTGAAAGCACACCCCACACATCCCAGAAGGAAATAAACAGTTTGGACCAGAATTCGGCTCCTTTTGTTTTATCTTTCAGTTGCTTTGCTCTGGGGAAGGGATAACTTTGCTTTTAAAACAGATGTGGAGGTGCACCATGAAGCAGTTGGCACTGTGCCCACCTTCGATCCAGCCAATTTCTGCTGCCCAAGCAAATGGAAAGGAAATGGGTTTTTATTTGGCAGTCACCACAGAGAGATAGGGGAAGAGAGAAGTCAGGATGTAAACCAGTCTCAGGCATTTGAAAACCTTTTATGGGTGAAACTGGTTTGGTCATGAACTTGTTCTTGGGCACATTTCAAGAACTAATACAATGTTCTGTTTCGACAGAACCCCTAAGCAAACCCAGCTGCTTCATAAGAGTGACACAAGTTGCATTTTATTCTGGACCAAAATGGAAAGTTAGATAAGTTGCGCAAGTGTTATCATATTCCACAAATTATAAATAATTCCTATTTATTTTTCAAAGGTCTTACACAGCTGGCAGTACTGTAGAAGATTTTCTGTATTTTGAGTTAAGTTGATGCTTTCTCAAACCACACGCTTGTGACAAAAGTGGGGTTTCGCTTAAGACCTGTTGACAAAAGAGCTTTGTTCTGATTGCAGGACATTACATTCAAAGCCTTCAGGCTGTACAGGAGAAGTCAGAGCAGTGTCGGTAATGAATTCAAGAGACGCTAGCACAAAGCAAACTCAATTCAGCATGGGGAGCCTAGTTTGTTTTTGTAATTCTATACTTCTTAAAAATTTATGGGAGTGACTGATATTCCCGAAAAAACAAGACAGTTGTTTTTACAGAGAACTTTACAGCACTGAAATAGGCTATCGGGTCCAACTGGTGTATGTCAATGTTTATGATCCAGAGCATCCTCCTTCCATCTAATTGATCTTGTCCAGTCCGCATACCCTTCTCAATCAAGTCACAATTGTATTTCCATCTGCCTCAGCTGTTCATTGTGATAACGAGTTCCACATTCTCACCACTCTCTCGGTAAAGAGGTTACTGAGCCTTTCGAGATCAATCAGAGTACGCTGTATAATCCTGCACACTTTATTTTTTCATTGGATGTGGCAAAGCCAACATTTGTGTCTTGTGTCTCTCCCCCCCCCCCCCACCCCCACCCCCAACCCCATCCCACACACACACAGATTGCCCTTGAACTGAGTGTCCATTTCAGAGGACAGTTCAGAGTTAATTCCATTGTTGCTGATTTGGAGACACATGTAGGCCAGACCAGGTAAGGACGTCAGATTTCCTTCCTTAAAAGACATTAGGGTTTTTACAGCAATTTATGATAGTTTCATGGTGACCTTTACTATATTCCACATTTATGTTACTGATTGAATTTTTAAAATTCCGCTAGCTGCCATGGTGGGAATTGAACCCATGTTCCCAGAGGATTAACCAGGTCTTAAAGATACAGACAATGTGAGTGGAGGGAGCATTAAGCACAGGTTAAAGAGATGTGTATTGCCTCCAGACAGGACAGCCAGTGAGATTTTGCAAGTCCAGGAGGCAAGCTGTGGGGGTTACTGATAGTGTGACATAAACCCAACATCCCGGTTTAGGCCGTCCTCATGTGTGCGGAACTTGGCTATCAGTTTCTGTTCAGCGACTCTGCGCTGTCGTGTGTCATGAAGGCCGCCTTGGAGAACGCTTACCTGAAGATCAGAGGCTGAATGCCCTTGACCGCTGAAGTGCTCCCCCACAGGAAGAGAACAGCCTGGTGATTGTCGAGCAGTGTTCATTCATCTGTTGTCGTAGCGTCTGCATGGTTTCCCCAATGTACCATGCCTCGGGACATCCTTTCCTGCAGCGTATCAGGTAGACAACGTTGGCCGAGTTGCAAGAGTAGGTACCGTGTACCTGGTAGACGGTGTTCTCACGTGAGATGATGGCATCCGTGTCGATGATCCGGCACATCTGGAGACAATACACATCTCTTTAATCTGTGCTTAATGCTCCCTCCACTCACATTGTCTGTATCTTTAAGACCTGGTTGGCTGTAGAGATTCGCATTCTAATCAGTATTCTGTAACTTGATTTTGTGTCTCTGTTTGAGAGCAAATTTCCACTCCATCTGACGAAGGAGCAGCGCTCCGAAAGCTAATGGCATTTGCTACCAAATAAACCTGTTGGACTTTAACCTGGTGTTGTTAAAACTCTTGCTGTGGTTACCCCAGTCCAACGCCGGCATCTCCACATCATGACTGCAGCAAGACATCCCTGCTCCTGTACTTGAATCCTCACTCTATAAAGGCCAACATATATTTTCCGCCTCCACTGCCTGCTGCACCTGCATGCTTACTTTCAGCAATTGTTGTACAAAGACACCCAGGTCTTGTCGCACATTCCCCTATCTAAATTTTTAGCCATTCAGATAATAATCTGCCTTCCTGTTTTTGCTACCGAAATGGATAATCTCACATTAATAATCCACATTATACTATATCTGCGAAGCATTTGCCCACTCACTCAGCATGTCCAAAGCACACTGAAGGATCTCTGCATCCTCCTCACAGCTCAACCTCCAACCCAGCTTTGTGTCATATGCAAATTTGGAGATAATACATTTATCATAGAAACCCTACACTGCCATTCGGCCCATCGAGTCTGCACTGACAACAATCCCACCTAGGCCTTATCCCCGTAACCCCACATATTTACCCCACTAACCTACCCATCCCGGCACATGCGTTTTAGTTCTCATGATAATTCCCATTTACCAATTAGGTTAAGAACAACTGCAATGTTTATTTGCATATAACTATAATACAGAGATTTCCAAGAAGATTCTGGAACAGAAATTAACCTTATCAGGGTGATCCACCACCCTGCTCCCTGATTGTTTGCCCAGGTCATGTGACCCTTACTTTGTAGTTGGATCCTTAAAGGGACAATCACCATAGTTCCCTCATCTAAATAATTAATATATATAGTGAATAGCTGGTGTCCCAGCACTGATCCCTGTGGCACCCCACTAGTCACTTCATGCCCTTCGGAAAGAGACCCATTTATTCCTGCTCTCTGGGGTGAATTCATCAGTCCCGTCTGCCCACTAGCGGGAATCCTGATGGCCCACTGAATATGGTGTCGGGGCTAAAACAGGATTGCTGCATCAAAGCATTTCCCATTTACCTAGCCCACCCTGCTGGCCCGATCAGGGTCCCCCACAGCAGGCAGCAACCAGATAATTATGCAAAACCCTCTCATTGTAATATCATTAGTGGGCTGGACGGCCCATTCAGTGGCTACCCGCCGTAAATCCGCCTCCCCAGCCAGGAGACACGCGGGCATGATTTAGCGTTGCTCTTAAAAAGCAGGGCCCTGGCGTCATGGCCTCCAAGGGGGGAGCAAAAAGGTGAGTGGCCTGTCTTAAACTGATCTGTGTTGAAGGGGGGGGGGGGGAATCAAGCTGGAAGGAAGGGGTGACCTCAGGGAGGTGGGAGAAGGAAGGAAGGTTCCACCCCCTACTTCCCACCCCCGGGACAGGGTGCCTTGGCTGACCGGCTTCATTGTGTGTTTAAACATTAGCAACCAACTCCCACCATGTCAGCTTTGGGAACCTGACTGTTGAAACTGTTCAACCGGTGACAGCTCTGAGATTTCCGCTCACTGCTGATCTATGCACCATGCCTATGGGAGTGGGGGGGGGGGTGGTAGGGATGGTGAGGCTGGGGCAATGGGACAGGGAGGTGGGAGGCCTGAAAATTAACCCCCCCCCACCATGTTTCACTGAAGAGCTGTTTCTTGAAGCAGCAAGCAGCCAATGTTCCTTTGCACAATACCCGAAGCAGATAGGATGAGCTGGGTACTTCAGGTGTCCTATTGCTGCAGAATGGTGAGAGGAAAGTTGGTGTTGTACATTAATGAGATTATAGTCCGTCAGAGGCACCCTCCTCCCCCTGCACCATTGCAAAAGAAATCGCAATTCAGCATGAAGCCATCGTAATTACAAGATGATGCCAAAATTTTTGAAGTAGATTGAAACAATCATTTATTGATTACTTTGTCTATTCTCGTAATCTGTTGATGCAGGGTGACCATTAACCCTGCAATCACAGGGCAAAGTCGAGAAAGATTAATGTTTGTTTACTCAGGATTTTATAACTGCTCTCTGGGATTTCACCAGAGGGACTGCTCTTCAGAGTGACAAGGCCGGCACGGTGGCACAGTGGTTAGCACTGCTGCCTCACAGTGCCAGCACCCTAGTTCAATTCCGATCTTGGGTCACTCTCTGTTCGGAGTTTGCGTGTTCCCCCTGTGTCTGTGTGGGTTTCCTCCGGATGCTCCAGTTCCCTTCCACAGTCCAAAGATGTGCAGGTTAGGGTAGTTGGCCATGCTAAATTGCCCATTAGTGTCCCAGGATGTATAGGTTTGTGGAATTAGTGGGGTAAATATGTGGGGTTACGGGGATAGGGCGGAGGGGAAGGTGTCTGACAGCAGCAGGGAAGAAGCTGTTCTTGAGTCGGTTGGTACGTGACCTCAGTATTTGTATTTTTTTCCCGACGGAAGAAGGTGGAAGAGAGAATGTCCGGCATGCGTGGGATCCTTAATTATGCTGGCTGCTTTGCCGAGGCACCGGGAAGCGTAGACAGAGTCAATGGATGGGAGGCTGGTTTGTGTGATGGATTGGGCTACATTCATGACCTTTTGTAGTTCCTTGCGGTCTTGGGCAGAGTAGGAGCCATACCAAGCTGTGGTACAACCAGAAAGAATGCTTTCTATGGTGCATCTGTTAAAGTTGGTGAGAGTCGTAGCTGACATGTCAAATTTCCTTAGTTTTCTGAGAAAGTAGAGGCGTTGATGGGCTTTCTTAACTATAGTGTCGGCATGGGGGGGACCAGAACAGATTGTTGATGATCTGGACACCTAAAAACATGAAGCTCTCGACCCTTTTTACTATGTCCCCGCTGATATAGACAGGGGCATGTTCTCCTTTACGCTTCCTGAAGTCGATGATAATCTCCTTAGTTTTGTTGACATTGAGGGAGAGATTATTTTTGCCGCACCAGTTCACCAGATTCTCTATCCCAATTTGACAAGATCAAATACTTCAAAGAAAGAGCTTGCAATTACATAGCACCTTTCACATGCATGGGACACTCCAAAAGGCTTCACAGACAATGAAATAATTTTGTAGTGTAGGTACTTGTTGCAATGTTGGAAATGTGACAGCTAATTTGTGCACAGTGAGTGTTCCAATAACAGCAATGAGCTGTTTGTTTCAGCGTTGTTTATTGAGAGAAATATGTTGGCCAGGACACCAGGGAGAACTCCCCTGCCCTTCTTCGAAAAGTGCCATGGAGTCTTTTATATCCAGCTGAGGACTCACCTTTAATATTAGACCTGTAATGTCGGCACGGTGGCACAGTGGTTAGCACTGCTGCCTCACAGCACCAGGGACCCCGGTTCGATTCCTGGTTCGGTCACTGTCTGAGTGGGTTTCTCCGGGTGCTCCAGTTTCCTCCCTCAGTCTGAAAGACATGCTGGTTGGATGCATTGGCCACGCTAAATTCTCCCTAATTGTACCCAAACAGGCGTCGGAGTGTTGTGACTAGGGGATTTTCACAGTAAGTTCATTGAAGTGTTAATGTAAGCCTACTTGTGACATAAATAAAATAAAAAATGTCTGAATTCTGTGCTCAAACATCTGGAGTGAGACTCCAACCTTCTGACTGAACGATGAGAATGATGCAAACTGAGTCACAGTCAACACCCATTATTTCTGAAATGGGAAGAGGTTGAGGTTAAGTGTTGATGTCTAACATGCAGGCCCAGCACAGCAAGCAATTAAGAAGGTACATTAATCTTGATCGCAAGGGGATTTGAGTACAGGAGTAAAGATGGAATAAAAACAGAAAGTGCTGGATACTTCTGGCGCAGGGTCATTTAGATCCAAAACTTCAACTCTGTTTCTCTCTCCACAGATGCTGTCAGACCTGTTGAGTTCAGCCAGCATTTTCTGTTTTTATTTCAAATTTCCAGCATCTGCGATATTTTGCTTTTATTTTACAGGAGTAACAATGTCTTGCTATAGTTGTGTCGAGCTTTGCTGAGACTTCACCTAGAATTTTGGTCTCCTTATCTAAGGAAGGATATTATTGATATGGAGGGAGTGCAACCAAGTTTGATCAGACTTGTTCCAGAGGATGACGGATTGTCTTATGAAGAGAGATGGGGCAAACTGGGCCAGTATTCTCTCGAGTTTCGAAGAATGAGAGTGGTGAATCTGTGGAATTCGCTACCGCAGAAAGTAGTTGAGGCTTGCTGTGGCAGTGGGCACGAACAGCTGGAAAATTCCTGCCCATAAATATCTGGAATTAAAAGTCTAACGATGACCATGAAACCATTGTCGTAAAAGCCCATCAGGGAGAGACCATGATCAGGCAGGGATGAAGCTAGCCCATTGCACTAGGGGCGTGCTGACGCCCACGATGGTGGTTTGCCCAAGCTAGGGTAGAGTAAAGGATCAGGGTAGCTAATCAAGCTAAACCAAGGCTTTACCTGATGCAATTTTTCAAAGCCATCTCGGCCTTTTGGCTAAGATAAAGTGTTAGATCAAGCTTGGGATGGGTGCGATGCCTCAGCCTGTCAGCTTAGATCTTGTTTGATCAAGCCCGCAGTGTATTGCAATCAAGACCCTTTTGCAGAACCCAACTCAGCCCTCATCAGAACTTTCAACCTTCCTTAATTCTCAATTTTCTTTGCGAACCCGATTTCTATGAAGTGGTTTAATGACCTTGCCTTTGCTCCTTCCCTTTCCCGTGCTGCCTTGACCTTCGACCTTGGCTTTTTGCTCTCAAAGAAAACAAGCTGACTCAAGGGTGTGGAAAGCTATGGACCAGGGACAGGAAAAGTCCGACAGAGTTTATCACCCCCCCACTAACCTGCTTGCGACAGAGGGTTTAATGAAAAATGCACGTTCCAAAACTAAAACTGAAGTGATAAAACTGTGATCGTGATAGGTTTGTGAGGACGCTGCTGTTTTGGAAGGTGACAAGAAGTTCATAATTAAATAATTAACTTGCTGCTTCCCAGAGATAACAGATGTAGGTGAAAGGTCACAGCAGCAGGAGTAAAAAATGCAGACTCAAGAGTTGGATTGGGGAGGGGAAGAGCGCACTGTTTAACCTTATCAACAGAAGCCTGCACGTACATGGTTTGGAATTCCCCTTCATATGTGGAACATGTGCTGAAAGAATGTTTTAGCCCCTGGTGATACAGTCTGCACTCGTTTCCATCTGTGAGAGGCGCCTCTGACTGGAGTTCCTAGAACACACTAAATTAATCAGCTACACTTTTGGAAGGCTTGAGGAAGGGCACACAGGAGACGGCTGCACGGACAGACTGGAGAATCTGGGGTTGTTCTTGCAATAGAGCAAGCTAAGAAGAGATTGCAATGTTTAAAAATCACAAGGAATTCAGGCGGAGTAAATAAAAATATATTTTCTAGTATTTGGTCTTTATCTTTGCAGGTGACAGCACTTCGGGTGCCTATCCAGACACCTTTTAAATGAATTGAGGGTATCTAACTTAACGACCCAATCTGGGTGAAAATCCTTCTCTCATCTCCCCTCGAATTTTCCTACCAATTACTTTAAATCTAAACTCCCTACTCACTGACCTCTCTGCTGAAGTAAGTAGGCCATTCTCATCCTCTCTATCCAGACCCCTCACAATTTTGCACATCTCAATCATCTCTCCTCAGTTGCCTCTGTTCCAAAGAAAATATCTCCTGCTCTCCAGGGCAGCGCATTCCAGACTCCCACCATCCTCTGGGTGAAAACATTTTCTTCAGGCCCCCTCTAAACCTCCTGCCCCTCACCTTAAACTATGCCTCCTCGTTATTGACGCTTCAACCAAGGGGAATAGCTGCTTCCTATCCACTCTGTCCATACTCCTCATAATCTTATACACCTCAATCAGGTCCCCCCTCAGCCTTCTCCGCTCGAAAGAAAACAATCCAAGGCTACCCAGTTTCTCCTTATAGCACAAATATTCCATTCCAGGCAACATCCTGGTGAACCTGCTCTGTACCCCCTCGAGTGCAATCACATATTTCTGGTAGTGACGCAATCAGAACCGCACACAGTACTCCAGCTGTGCCCTAACCAAAGTTTTGTACAGCTCCAACATAACCTCTGTCCTCTTATAATCTGTGCCACGACTAATAAAGGCAAGTGTCTCGTATGCCTTCTTAACTACCCTCTTAACCTGTCCTGCCACCTTCAGGGATCTGTGCATAAGGACCCCTAGTGTACTTCCAAAGCATATCACTTCACACTTATCAGGGTTAAATTCCATCTGCCATTGATCTGCCCATCTATATCTTCATGTAACCTAAGATCTCCTCCCTATTAACCTAGTAATCTTTGTGTCATCCGCAAAATTACTTATCAACCCCCTCCTACTTTTTTACCAATATCGTTTTTAAAAATATATATTACGAATAATAAGGAACCTAGCACTGATCCTTGCGGTACGCCACTGGACACTGGCTTCCAGTCACACAAACAGCCTTCTAACACCACCCTCTGTCTCCTACCACGAAGCAATTTTGGATCCATCTTGCCATTTACCCTCACTCACATGTGCTTTAACCTTCTTTATTGGTCTCCCACGTGGACATCATCAAGGCTTTGCTGCAATCCATATAAACTGCATCAAGTGCACAACCCTCATCTACACACCTGGTCATCTCAAAACAATTCACTCATTTGTTAGCCATGACCTCCCACTGATGAAGCTGACTATTCCTGATCAAACCTTGCCTCTCCAAGTGGAGATTAATTCTCTTCATCAGAATTTTCTCCAATAGTTTCTGTACCACTGACTTTGATTTTGTTTGATTTTTGATTTGATTTATTGTCACATGTGTTATAGAGTGAAAAGTATTGTTTCTTGCGCGCTATATAGACAAAGCATAACATTCATAGAGAAGGAAACGAGAGAGTGCAGAATGTAGTGTTATAGTCATAGTTAAGGTGCAGAGAAAGATCAACTAAATGCAAGGTAGGTCCATTCAAAAGTCTGACGGCAGCAGGGAAGAAGCTGTTCTTGAGTTGGTTGGTACGTGACCTCAGATTTTGTATCTTTTTCCCGACGGAAGAAGGTGGAAGAGAGAGTGTCCGGGGTGCCTGGGGTCCTTAATTATGCTGGCTGCTTTGCTGAGGCAGTGGGAAGCGTAGACAGAGTCAATGGATGGGAGGCTGGTTTGCGTGATGGACTGGGCTACATTCACGACCTTTTGTAGTTTCTTGCAGTCTCGGGCAGAGCAGGAGCCATACCAAGCTGTGATACAACCAGAAAGAATGCTTTCTATGGCGCATCTGTAAAAGTTGGTGAGAGTCATAGCTGACTGCCAAATTTCCTTAGTCTTCTGAGGAAGTAGAGCCATTGGTGGGCTTTCTTAACTATAGTGTCGGCATGGGGGGGGGGGGACGAGGACGGGTTGTTGGTGATCTGGACACCTAAAAACTTGAAGCTTTCGACCATTTCTACTTTGTCCCCGTTGATGTAGACAGAGTCATGTTCTTCACTATGCTTTCTGAAGTCGATGACAATCTCCTTCGTTTTGTTGACATTGAGGGAGAGATTATTGTCAGCACACCAGTTCACCAGATTCTCCATCTCATTCCTGTACTCTGTCTTGGCATTGTTTTGAGATCCGACCCACTACGATAGTGTCATCAGCAAATTTGAAAATCGAATTGGAGGGGAATTTGGCCACACAGTCATAGGTGCATAAGGAGTATGGTAGGGGGCTGAGAACACAGTCTTGTGGGGCACCCGTGTTCAGGATGATAGTGAAGGAGGTGTTGTTGTCTATCCTTAATGATTGCGGTCTGTGAGTTGGGAACTTCAGGATCCAGTCGCAGAGGGAGGAGCCGAGGCCCAGGCCGCAGAGTTTGGAGATGAGTTTCGTAGGAATAATGGTGTTGAAGGCTGAGGTGTAATCAATAAATAGGAGTCTGACATAGGTGTCCTTGTTATCGAGGTTATTCCAGGGTTGAGTGCAGGGCAGGGAGATGGCGTCTGCTGTGCACCTGTTGCGGCAGTAGATGAATTATATTGGATCCAGGCAGTCCGGGAAGCTGGAATTGATTCGTGCCATGACTGACCTTTCGAAGCACTTCATAATGATGGATGTAAGAGTCACCGGACGATAGTCATTAAGGCACGATGCTTGGCCTTTCTTTGGTACTGGGATGATGGTCGTATTGAAGCAGATTGGGACCTTAGATTGTTGTAAAGACAGGTTGAAGATGTCTGTGAATACCCCTGCCTGCTGATCCACACAGGATCTGAGTGCTTGCCCAGGGTACCCCATCCGGGCCAGTCACTTTCTGTGGGATGACTTTCGAGGCGGCTGCTCTGACATCCGCAATGGTGATCTCAGATACAGGTTCATCCGAGGCTTCCAGGGTGAAGGGTGTGCCCTCGCTGACCTCTTGCTCAAAACGGGCATAGGGAGGGGTGAGTTGGAGCTGGTGATTTTACATGCCTTCATCTTGTAGCCTATTATGTCTTGCAGACCTTGCCATAGTCGGTGGGGGGTCCGTGTGGCTCGTCTGGGACTCTAGCTTGGTCTGGTACTATCTTTTGGCATCTTTCATGGATCTCCTTCGATCATATCTGGCTTTCTTGTACAGGTCAGAGTCACCTGACTTGAATGCCTCAGAACCAGACTTTAGGAAGAAGTGGATATCCCTGTCCATCCAAAGTTTCTGATTGGGAAACACGTGGATTTGCTTCTTTGGCACACAGTCTTCTACACACTTGCTAATGAAGTCAGTTACTATAGTGACGTACTCGTTCAGGATGGTCGCAGAGTTTTTAAATACTGACCAGTCCACTAACTGGGCGGCACGGTAGCACAGTGGTTAGCACTGCTGCTTCACAGCTCCAGGGACCTGAGTTCGATTCCCGGCTCGGGTCACTGTCTGTGTGGAGTTTGCACATTCTCCTCGTGTCTGCGTGGGTTTCCTCCGGGTGCTCCGGTTTCCTCCCACAGTCCAAAGATGTGTGGGTCAGGTTGATTGGCCATGCTAAAATTGCTCCTTAGAGTCCTGGGATGCGTAAATTAGAAGGATTAGCGGGTAAAATATGTAGGGATATGGGGGTAGGGCCTGGGTGGGATTGTGGTCGGTGCAGACTCGATGGGCCGAATGGCCTCTTTCTGTACTGTAGGGTTTCTATGGTTTCTATGGTTTCTATGGTGTACTACCAAGTTACCACCAATACGTCACCTGTTCCACCAGAGGCCCAAACATCCTAAACCATTACTACACAAATATCAAACATGCCTACAGCTCTATTGCCCGTCCACACTTTGGCAAATCAGACCACAAGGCTGTGCTCCAGCTCCCGGCTTACAAGCAAAAGCTGAAGCGGGAGAATCCATCAAAGAAAGTTGTGCAATGTTGGTCTGAGGAATCGGATGATCTCCTACAGGACTGCTTAGAGTTATCATAGAATCATAGAAACCCTACAGGTGGTGTATATTTTGCCCAGTACGATCTTCACATCCGCATGAGGTGGGATGTAAACTGCTATCAGGATACTGGAGGTGACTTCCAGTGGAAGGTAGTAGGGGCGGCATTTTAGTGTCTTCTAGATATTCTAGGTCTGGGGAGCAGAAGCTTGCCAGTGTTGCTACGTCTAGGCACCATGAGGTGTTGATTAGGAAGCAGACCCCACCTCCCCTGGCCTTGCCTGCGGCCGCTGTGCGGTCCATTCGATGGATTGAGAAGTCCTCTAGTTGTAGGGCACAATCTGGTGAAGCAGGAGTGAGCCATATCTCCATGACATGAGTCTCAACGGTCTGTAGTTCCCTGGTTTATCTTTACCACCCTTCTTGAGAAGTGGAACCACATTAAATGTCCTCCAGTCCTCTGGCACTTCCCCCGTGTCCAGAGAGGAATTTAAAATTTGGGTCAGTGTCTCTGCAATTTCCTCTCTTGTCTCCCACAGCAGCTTAGGGCGCAATTCATCTAGACCTGGAGATTTGTCCACCTTTAAGCCTGCCAACACCTCCAATAGCTTGTCCTTCCATATGTCAAACTGCTCAAGGTGCTTTGTGTCATTTGTAAACTTCTTGATCATTTTCCCTACATTTACATCCAAATCATTAACATGTACTGCAAAAGACAGGGGACCTGATACTGAGTTGTGTGGAACGCCACTAGAAACTGCCATCCATTCACAAAAATACCATCAACAATTACCCTTTCTTTCCTGCCACTGAACTAATTTTGTATCCAGCTTGCTACATTCCCCTAGATCCCATAGGCCTTTATTTTTGTAACTAGTTTCCCATGTGAGACTTTGTCAAATGCCTTGCAGACCATGTAGACCACATCCACTGCACTTTCCTCATCATTCCTCCTTGTCCTTTCCTCAGAATATCCAATCAAATTAGTTGGATGTGATCTTCCCTTAACAAACCCATACTAGAACAAAGAACAAAGAACAATACAGCACAGGAACAGGCCCTTCCGCCCTCCAAGCCTGTGCCGCTCCCTGGTCCAAACTAGACCATTCTTTTGTATCCCTCCATTCCCACTCCGTTCATGTGGCTATCGAGATAAGTCTTAAACGTTCCCAGTGTGTCCGCCTCCACCACCTTGCCTGGCAGCGCATTCCAGGCCCCCACCACCCTCTGTGTAAAATATGTCCTTCTGATATCTGTGTTAAACCTCCCCCCCCCTTCACCTTGAACCAATGATCCTCGTGAACGTCACCACCGACCTGGGAAAAAGCTTCCCACCGTTCACCCTATCTATGCCTTTCATAATTTTATACACCTCTATTAAGTCTCCCCTCATCCTCCGTCTTTCCAGGGAGAACAACCCCAGTTTACCCAATCTCTCCTCATAACTAAGCCCCTCCATACCAGGCAACATCCTGGTAAACCTCCTCTGTACTCTCTCCAAAGCCTCCACGTCCTTCTGGTAGTGTGGCGACCAGAACTGGACGCAGTATTCCAAATGCGGCCGAACCAACGTTCTATACATCTGCAACATCAGACCCCAACTTTTATACTCTATGCCCCGTCCTATAAAGGCAAGCATGCCATATGCCTTCTTCACCACCTTCTCCACCTGTGACGTCACCTTCAAGGATCTGTGGACTTGCACACCCAGGTCCCTCTGCGTATCTACACCCTTTATGGTTCTGCCATTTATCGTATAGCTCCTCCCTACATTATTTCTACCAAAATGCATTACTTCGCATTTATCAGGATTGAACTCCATCTGCCATTTCTTTGCCCAAATTTCCAGCCTATCTATATCCTTCTGTAGCCTCTGACAATGCTCCTCACTATCTGCAAGTCCTGCCAATTTTGTGTCGTCCGCAAACATACTGATCACCCCAGTTACACCTTCTTCCAGATTGTTTATATAAATCACAAACAGCAGAGGTCCCAATACAGAGCCCTGCGGAACACCACTAGTCACAGGCCTCCAGCCGAAAAAAGACCCTTCCACTATCACCCTCTGTCTTGTGACCAAGCCAGTTCTCCACCCATCTAGCCACCTCCCCCTTTATCCCATGAGATCCAACCTTTTGCACCAGCCTACCATGAGGGACTTTGTCAAACGCTTTACTAAATATAGACGACATCCACGGCCCTTCCCTCGTCAACCATTCTGGTCACTTCTTCAAAAAACTCCACCAGGTTAGTGAGGCATGACCTCCCTCTCACAAAACCATGCTGACTATCGTTAATGAGTTTATTCCTTTCTAAATGCACATACATCCTATCTCTAAGAATCTTCTCCAACAACTTCCCCACCACGGACCTCAAGCTCACCGGCTTATAATTACCCGGGTTATCCTTCCTACCCTTCTTAAATAACGGGACCACATTAGCTATCCTCCAATCCTCTGGGACCTCACCTGTATCCAGTGACGAGACAAAGATTTGCGTCAGAGGCCCAGCGATTTCATCTCTCGTCTCCCTGAGCAGCCTTGGATAGATTCCATCAGGCCCTGGGGATTTGTCAGTCTTTATATTCTCTAACAAACCTAACACTTCCTCCCTTGTAATGGAGATTTTCTCCAACGGTTCAACACTCCCCTCCGAGACACTCCCAGTCAACACATCCCTCTCCTTTGTGAATACCGACGCAAAGTATTCATTTAGGATCTCCCCTACTTCTTTGGGCTCCAAGCATAATTCCCCACTTTTGTCCCTGAGAGGTCCGATTTTTTCCCTGACAACCCTTTTGTTCCTAACATATGAATAAAATGCCTTGGGATTCTCCTTAATCCTGTCTGCCAAGGACATTTCGTGACTCCTTTTTGCCCTTCTAATTCCCCGTTTGAGTTCTTTCCTACTTTCTTTGTATTCCTCCAGAGCTCCCTCCGTTTTTAGCTGCCTGGACCTAACATACGCCTCTCTTTTCTTTTTGACCAGTCCCTTAATTTCCCTGGTTATCCACGGTTCTCGAATCCTATCCTTCCTATCCTTCTTTTTTACAGGCACATGCCAGTCCTGTAGCCCTAACAACTGTTCCTTAAAAGACTCCCACATGCCAGATGTGGATTTACCCTCAAACAGCCTCTCCCAATCAAGAGCTGTCAATTTCTGCCTAATCCCACTAAAGTTAGCCTTCCCCCAATCCAACACCTTACCCTTGGGACACCACTCATCCTTTTCCACCACTATCCTAAAGCTAACAGAATTGTAGTCACTATTTGCCACATGTTCCCCTACCGAAACTTTGAAGACCTGACCGGGCTCATTCCCCAGTACGAGGTCCAGTATAGCCCCCTCTCTAGTCGGGCTATCTACATATTGTTCCAAAGAACCCTCCTGTACACATTTTACAAATTCCTCCCCATTCAGAGTCCCAGCTCTCAGCGATTTCCAGTCTATACCAGGGAAATTGAAGTCTCCCACTACAACAATCCTATTTTTCCTGCACCTATCCAGTATCTCCTGACATATCCGTTCTTCCACTTCCCTTGGGCTGTTGGGGGGCCTGTAGTACACCCCCAACATAGTGACTGCGCCCTTCCTGTTTCTGAGCTCCACCCACAGTGACTCGTTACACGACCCCTCTGAATTGTCCTCCCTCTGCACCGCTGTAATATGTTCTCCAACTAATACTGCTACTCCCCCACCTCTTTTGGCCCCTCCTCTGTCTCGCCTAAAACACTTGTACCCCGGAATATTCAGCTGCCTTGATACTGACTGACCTTGATTAATCCGTTCTTTCTAAGTGTCAGTCTATCCTGTTCAGGCGGCACAGTGGTTAGCACTGCTGCCTCACAGCCCCTTAGTGTCCTTAGGTTAGAGGGATTAACGGGGTAAATGTGTGGGGTTGTGGGGATAGGGCCTGGGGTGGGATTGTTGTTGGTGCAGACTTGATGGGCTGAATGGTCTTCTTCTGCACTGCAGGGTTTCTATGGTCCCTCAGGATTAATTCCAATAATTTGCCCAACTGGGTTAGACCAACTGGGCTGTAATTATTAGGTTTATACATAAATCCCTTGTTCCCTTTTTCATAGAATCCCTACAATGCAGAAAGAGGCCATTTGGCCCAACGAGTCTACACTGACTCTCCAAAAGAGCATCTGACCCAGGCCCTATCCCTGCAATCCCACATATTTACTCTGCTAATCCCCTTAACTCACGCTAAGAGGCAATTTAACATGGGCAATCTACCTGACCTGCACATCTTTAGACTGTGGGAGGAAACTGGAGCACCCAGAGGAAACACACGCAGACGTGGAGAGAATGTGTAAACTCCACACAGAGAGTGACCCAAGGCCAGAATTGAACCTTGGTCCCTGGCGTTGACGTAGCAGTGCCAACCACTGTGCCACCATGTGCTTTTTAAACAAAGGTACAATCTTAGCAGACTTTCAATCCTCCGACACCGCACCTGTGTCCGCTGAGGGGATTGGAAAATGGTGGACAGACCCTCCACTATTTCCTCTCTGGCTTCTTTGAACAACCTGGAGTACATTCCATCTGCCCTGGTGATTTATCCACCTTCAAGGAGGTTAGTCCCCTAATACTTCCTCTCTCCCTATGTGTGTCATATCCAATATTTCACAGTTCTCCTCAACTCCGCTACCTGTATTGTCCTCCCCTTTTGTGAAGACAGGTGCATGATATTCATTAGGAACCATACCCACATCCTCCCCTACCACAGATAGGTTACCTTTTTGGTCTTTTATGGGCCCAACTCTTTCCTTAGTTATCCTCTTATTCTGAATGAAGTGATAAAACATCTTTGGGTTCTCCTTGATTTTGGTTGTCAATATTCTTTCATGGCCTCCCTTTGCTTTCCTAATTTCCTTTTTGCTTTCACCCCTCCCCTCTCTGTATACTTCTCTCTTGCATATAAATGCAGGTTTGTTATTTTTAAACTGTTGGATTGTTTTATTTGGTGCTTTCCCCACAAGGCGCTCTTGCTGAAACAATTTGTAACTTTGGATCAGAAATGGGGCGGTTACAATAGTGGTGCTGGTTACACGCCTGTGATAACCCTCATGATCTGCAAAGGGAATCACTAATTGACCTCCCAGTGGGGTTTATTGAATACAAGCTCCCTGGGGATTGGTAATTAGCCAACCAGGTGGAGCTTGTATACTGAGCCCTGTCTAAAGCAAGACCCTGAGAGGGTCCATTATCATTTTCATAGAAATCATAGAAACCCTACAGTGCAGAAGGAGGCCATTCGGCCCATCGAGTCTGCACCGACCACAATCCCACCCCACATATTTACCCGCTAATCCCTCTAACCTACGCATCCCAGGACTCTAAGGGGCAATTTTTAACCTGGCCAATCAACCTAACCCGCACATCTTTGGACTGTGGGAGGAAACCGGAGCACCCGGAGGAAACCCACGCAGACACGAGGAGAATGCGCAAACTCCACACAGACAGTGACCCAAGCCGGGAATCGAACCCGGGACCCTGGAGCTGTGAAGCAGCAGTGCTAACCACTGTGCTACCGTGCCGCCCCGTGACGGGATTTTAGTCCCAGTTGGGATCTGTACTGTTCATCATAGGCTTGCAGTTATTATTTATTGTCATTTTATGCAATAAAAGCACGGTTCCTTCATAGCCAACTCCTTGAGTTATTATAATGCCACACTGCTGAAGCCCTAACGCATGAGCAGACACTCGTGTGTGGAGATGATTGCAGTGGGGTAGACAGGAGTGGTAAGGAACCAATCGCTGTTCTCATCAGGTGAAATGGAACATGCTTTACTCCAAGATTATTCACAGTTATTCCGGGAAACTCCTAGACAATTCAGGAGCATCGTCAATCCGATGCTGCAGTGAATTTTACAATGAAAGCTGTTGGCTCTGGAGCGGCTCAAACACAGATTAACCAGACTCACTGGAGCATAAAGGGTTAAATCTTTTGAGACTAGGCTGCTTTAAACTAACTTTGTATTCCCTTAAGCATTGACTATGAAGGATAATGTGATCAGGGTATTTAGTGGAGAACATGCCCCTGTTTATATCAATGGGGATGAAGTACAAATGATCAGAGCTTCAAGTCTTTAGGTATCCAGATCACCAACAACCTATCCTGGTCCTCCCATGCCAACACTATAGTTAAGATAGGTTGGGGACTGATGGTCGGAGACAAGGTAGGTGCGGGGCTGGTGGTCGGAGCTGAGGTAGGTGTAGGCCTGGCAGCCGGGGCCAAGGTAGGTGCAGGGCTGGCAGTCGGATACTAGGTCGGTGCAGGGTTGGCGGTCGGGGGCAAGGTAGGTGTGGGTCTGGCGGTTGGAGGCAAGGGAAGCTCGGGGTTGTGGACGGGGCCAAGGTCGGAGCGGAGCCGGTGGTCGGAGCCCAGGTAGGTGCGGGGCTGGCGGTCAGAGGCAAGGTAGGTGCGGTGCTGGAGCTCAGAGCCAAGGTAGGTGCGGGCTGAAGGTCAGAGGCAAGTTAGGTGCGGTTATGGAGGTCTGAGACAAGGTAGTGGCTGGGCTGGCGGTCGGGGCCATGGTCGGTTCAGGGCTGGCGGTCCGAGCAAAGGTAGTTGTGGGGTTTGCGGTCGGGGCCAAGGTAGTTGCGGGGCTGGTGGTTGGAGCCACGGTAGGTGTGGGGCTGGTGGTGGGAGCCATGGTAGATGTGGGGCTGGCGATCAGAGCCAAGGTAAGTGCGTCCTCCGACTGGAGCCATGGTCTGTGCAGGGCTGGCTCTCGGAGCCAAGATAGGTGTGGGGCTGGTGCTTGGAGCCAAGTTTGGTATGGAGCTGGTGCTCGGACACAAGGTCGGTTAGAGACAAGGTCGGTGCAGTTCTGATACTCAGAGCCACGGTTGGTGCGGGACTGGCGCTCGGAGCCAAGGTAGGTGCGGGGCTGCTGGTTGGTGCGGGGCTGTTGCTCGGAGCCAAGGTAGGTGTGGGGCTGGCGGCAGAGGCCAAGTAGGTGTGGGGTTGGCGGTCGGAGCCAAGACCGGAGCGGGGCTGGTGGTCAGACCAAGGTAGGTGCAGGGCTGGTGGTCGGATACAAGGTCGGTGCGGGGCTGACGGTCAGACCAAGGTAGATGCGGTGCATGTGGTCGGAGCCAAGGACGGGGTGGGGCTGGTGCTCGGACACAAGATTGAACGTGTTGAACAGCCAGAATGTCTCTACAACTTCATATTGGAATATTGGTCAGAGGCATGCACAGATTGAATACTGTTGTCTGTAATATATTTGACAGTGCTCAAGCAATATGGATAAAACGTTTATCTGTTCCTCTCGCAGACTGCCAAAATCTAGTGGTTATAAAACTATTCCCTCTGGAGATTACAGATCTACTTGAATTCATCAGAATGCCAGCCGGAGAGCAGTACCAAGGCACCCAGGAAAGGCCTCCACTCAGGCCCTCAGATGGGGGCCAGGCATAGGGCTGTAATGATGCACTTTCACAGACTTCAATGGAAATGCAAAAGCATTTATTAATAAGAACTGTACAGCAGCCAATAGGGCTTCCCCAATCCCCTCCGTGTCTTCTGCCTAACAGAGGACTCCACCCCCTGAGGTGATTACCCACTCTCACTCCAAGGGTGTTTCTTCCAGTAACACTGGAGAAGCAGGTTTGGGGCAATAACCATTTTTTTTCATGTTTTTCATTTTGTTTGAACCCTTTTGTTAATAGTTTTCGTGATAAAAATATGAAGGATAAGGAATAAAGGTTGCTTTATTGATGGTTAAGCATTATTGAATATGGGAGCTCATTACCACGTGTGGGTGAAGCAAATAGATTCATTGTGTTAAAGAGTGAAGAGAATCGAGAATCAAGTTCAAAGTCAAATAGCGCGGATGCTGGAAATCTGAAATAAAAACAGGAAGTGCTGGAAAGAGCCAGCAGATTTGGCAGCGTCTGTGGAGAGAGAAACTGTTAATGAGTCCATGTGATTCTTTATCTGTAGAAAGGAAATGTTAACTCTGTTCCTCTGTCCATAGGTGCTGCCAGAGCTGCTGAGTATTTCCGGCATTTTCTGTTTTGATCAGCGAGCTACAATGATAGATTGAGATGAGGAAAGATTGGAGGAGGCTGGAGTGGAGACTGAACATGAGCCTTGTTTGACTGGGCCGAATGGCCTCTTTTTGATGTAAAGGCAAGTCTGTTCATCTTTCAGTTGGTGTGGAATGGTAGGGGGCTGGAGGATGGTTGTGAGGGCTGCCGTTGAGAGTGGGGAAATAGTGTGGTCCCTGACAGGATCAAAAATAAGAAGGGGCACTCATCAGTAATACATTGAAAAGAATTTGCAAGAAAAAGGTTATCTTAATTACATACCTATATTTAAAAAAGAAAATCATTTACAAGGTGTGAGTGTCACTGGCTGGGCCAGCGTTTATTGCCCATCCTTAATTGCCCTTGAATTGAGTGGTTTGCTTGGCCATTTCAGAGTCAATCACATTGCTGTAGGTCTGGAGTCACATCAGGTAAGGCCAGATCAGGTAAGGCCAGATCAGGTAAGGACGGCAGATTTCCTTCCCTAAAGGGCATTAGTGAACCATTTGGGTTTTTACAACAATCCACAATGGTCTCATGGTCACCATTACTTTTAATTGAAAGTTCTTTTGAATTCAAATTTCACGACCTACCGTGGCGGGATTTGAATCCAGATTCCCAAAGCACTACCCTGTATTACCACACACACAGACACACACACGCTAGAATATCAACTGGGATGTTAGTTGCCTGGGTAAAAGTGACTGTGAATCATTCAGATTATCCGAAAAATCCATCTGGCTCACTAATGTCCTTTAGGGAAGGAAGTCTGCCGTCCTTACGTGGTCTGGCCTACATGTGACTCCAGACCCACAGCAATGTAACTCTTAATTGTTCTCTGAAGTGACTTTGCAAGGTTGAATTGTATCAGAATTTCTAGTCATGGGCAATAATGACCACATTTACTAAACAATGGGCAAATGTAGAATCCTTATTACATAAACTACCTCAGCAGCAGGATAAAAGCTGTCAGGAGAGGAGAGAAATCTGATTGAATAATAAATGAAGAAAAAAAATATGACTGGCAAAGAACCATTTAAAAATTGTGTTGTTTTCCTTTGTACTACTATCGCTTTTTGTAATGCTTTAATTAAAATAATGGAATGTTTAATCCCAGGAATCACAAAATCAGAATTGTTTATTTATTCAGCTTCATTGCCTCATTGGCCTCAGTAACATCTCAAAGAACAAAGAACAGTACAGCACAGGAAACAGGCCCTTCAGCCCTCCAAGCCTGTGCCGCTCCTTGGTCCAACTAGACCAATCGTTTGTATCCCTCCATTCCCAGGCTGCTCATGTGACTATCCAGGTAAGTCTTAAACGATGTCAGCGTGCCTGCCTCCACCACCCTACTTGGCAGCGCATTCCAGGCCCCCACCACCCTCTGTGTAAAAAACGTCCCTCTGATATCTGAGTTATACTTCGCCCCTCTCAGCTTGAGCCCGTGACCCCACGTGATCGTCACCTCCGACCTGGGAAAAAGCTTCCCACTGTTCACCCTATCTATACCGTCCATAATCTTGTACACCTCTATTAGATCTCCCCTCATTCTCCGTCTTTCCAAGGAGAACAACCCCAGTCTACCCAATCTCTCCTCATAGCTAAGACCCTCCATACCAGGCAACATCCTGGTAAACCTTCTCTGCACTCTCTCTAACGCCTCCACGTCCTTCTGGTAGTGTGGCCTAACCAGCGTTCTATACAGCTGCATCATCAGACTCCAGCTTTTATACTCTATACCCCGTCCTATAAAGGCAAGCATACCATATGCCTTCTTCACCACCTTCTCCACCTGTGTTGCCACCTTCAAGGATTTGTGGACTTGCACACCTAGGTCCCTCTGTGTTTCTATACTCCTGATGACTCTGCCATTTATTGTATAACTCCTCCCTACATTATTTCTTCCAAAATGCATCACTTCGCATTTATCCGGATTAAACTCCATCTGCCACCTCTCCGCCCAATTTTCCAGCCTATCTATATCCTGCTGTATTGCCCGACAATGCTCTTCGCTATCCGCAAGTCCAGCCATCTTCGTGTCATCCGCAAACTTGCTGATTACACCAGTTACACCTTCTTCCAAATCATTTATATATATCACAAATAGCAGAGGTCCCAGTACAGAGCCCTGCGGAACACCACTGGTCACAGACCTCCAGCCGGAAAAAGACCCTTCGACCACTACCCTCTGTCTCCTATGGCCAAGCCAGTTCTCCACCCATCTAGCCACTTCTCCTTGTATCCCATGAGCCTTAACCCTCTGAACCAACCTGCCATGTGGGACTTTGTCAAATGCCTTTCTGAAATCCATATAGACGACATCCACGGCCCTTCCTTCGTCAACCGTTTTTGTCACTTCCTCAAAAACTCCACCAAATTTGTAAGGCACGACCTCCCTCTTACAAAACCATGCTGTCTGTCACTAATGAGATTGTTCCGTTCTAAATGCACATACATCCTGTCTCTAAGAATCCTCTCCAACAACTTCCCTAACACGGACGTCAAGCTCACCGGCCTATAATTTCCTGGGTTATCCCTGCTACCCTTCTTAAACAACGGGACCACATTCGCTATCCTCCAATCCTCAGGGACCTCACCCGTGTCCAAAAAACCGACAAAGATTTCCGTCAGAGGCCCAGCAATTTCACCTCTCGTCTCCCTGAGCAGTCGAGGATAGATGCCATCAGGCCCTGGGGCTTTGTCAGTTTCAATGTTCCCTAAAAATCCTCACACTTCCTCTCTTGTAATGGAGATTTTCTCTAACGGGTCAACACCTCCCTCCGAGACACTCCCGGTTAACACGCCCTCTCCTTCGTGAATACCGATGCAAAGTATTCATTTAGGATCTCCCCTATTCCCTTGGGTTCTAAGCATAATTCCCCTCCTTTGTCCCTGAGAGGTCCGATTTTCTCCCTGGCAACTCTTTTGTTCCTAACGTATGAATAGAATGCCTTAGGATTCTCCTTAATCCTGCCTGCCAAGAACATCTCGTGACCTCTTTTTGCCCTTCTAACTCCCCGTTTGAGTTCTTTCCTACTCTCTCTGTATTCCTCCAGAGCTCCATCTGTTTTCAGTTGCCTGGACTTAACGTACGCCTCCCTTTTCATTTTAATCAGATCCTCAATTTCCCTGGTTATCCACGGCTCTCGAATCCTACCTTTCCGAATTTTCCTTTTTACAGGCACATGCCTATCCTGCCTATCTCAAAAATCATATAACCATAACTCACCAAAAAAAAACAACGGAAGCATTAGAAGGCGACAGAAACATATAAATTGTTGTTTATTTCTTAGTAACTGGCAGATTATGAATGGGTGTGATGATTATTGAAACAATTCCAGCACTTGTGGTGGTTAGATTGCCCCCGAGTGTTGGAAAAGTTTTTTTTTGGCACGCCAGATATTCATTAATTTCCCCTTTGGAAGATTGAATAACTAGGAAGGGTGGGTTGAGGAGGAGGTTGTGAGTGGTAATCTTTCTGTACTTTGGGTAACCTCACTGAATGTGGTTCAAAAGCGTGTTTGGAAGTGCAGCTGTGATTGGAACCTCTCTGGATATTCCTGAATGTCGGTGTGGCCAGTTTAAAACTCCAAGCTGAAAGGTTGGAAGTTGGGGGGCTGTCAACATGTGCAAACGTATACAGCCTTGCTTGTGTAATAGATACATTCAGTGCTCAACAGGGTATTAGTTTTCAGCTGTTTATTATTGACAGGTCCATTCCTTCCAACAGGTCAGTCCCTCAGCACAAGCCTCCTCCGTCATGTAAATACTCTGAACATACCCTCCATTCTTTCACCCTGCTTATCCAAATTTATCCAGCTATCAATTAAACATGTTTACACGATTCACCTCAGCCACTCGCCCTCGGGTAGCAAGGTCTACAATCTCACCTCTCCAGGTTATTTTAACTCTTCCTCGAAAAATGATTTTTCAAACCAGGTCAAAAACACACGCATGAAACTGATTCCAAACATGCAAAAGATAGAATCGGAATTCTCCAACCTCTCCCGAGACTGGGTTTCTCCGGTTCCGCTGCAATGAACGGAGATTTGGCTGAGTGCCAAATTCTCCGGTCTCGCTGGCAGTGGCGGCGGGGCGGGAAGAGCTGGAGAATTCTGACCCATAGTGTTTGAGGAATGTGCGGAAGAAACCGGTAGCGGGGGGGGGGGGGGGGGGGCAACATTTTTGTGCACCCATTTTTGTAAGGACCCAGTTTTTGTTTCAACATTTTTTTTGATGTTGGACTGGGCTTTCAATGCCACAAGTCCCGTTGACTGGAGCTAGTCCACAGACTGCCCTCTGATTGTTACTTATAAACATAGCTCAGCATTCTTTCCGAGAGAGAAATGCCTCTTTTATTGGCAGGATTTCTTCCAGCCATTATTTCTAACAGGGAAGCTGTTCTTTCGCCCGGTGTTTGTTACAGTAATAACTCTCCAAACTAGGTGAAAGGTTCCAAAACAAGCAGCCTGTCCTTCCTACACCTCCTCCAATGCTACAGTGTTGAAATCAGGCCAGAAACTTCAGCTGAACTTGCTAATGGGGAGGGGGGTAGAATGAATCATTCAGCAAGTTAAGTCTTGTGTTCCACTCGGATTTTCCCACGGGCACACTCTGTCTTAATTTGTTAGAAACTCGCTGATCTCCTGTGGGACATTGCGCAGGACATGAGTTGCAAAGCAGAGCTCTATAATGCCATTAGTGTCACCGCCATGGTGGAAGTGAGGGTCTAATGATGGTAGCTGCTCTGTTTCATAGAATCTTAGAATCCCTACAGTGCAGAAGGAGGCCATTCGCCCCATCGGGTCTGCACCGACTCTCCGAAAGAGCTCAGTCCCCCACCCTATTCCCATAGCCCCATGCATTTACCATGGCTAATCCACCTAATCTGCACATCTTTGGACACTAAAGGGCAATTTAGCGTGGCCTAAACAGCTTTGGACCATGGGAGAAAAGCCACGCAGACACGGGGAGAACATGCAAGCGTAGATAGTCACTCTAGGCCAGAATTGAACCGGGACCCCGGCGCTGTGAGGCAGCAGTGGTAACCACTGTGCCATCGTGCCACTGTGCCACCACTTGTTTCTGACCACGTCTGACATGGCCCACATTGATAATCATGCTTGGAAGGATGACAGTGGGGACGATGCTAGAATCTACTATAAAAGATGTGACAACAGAACATTTGGAAAGCATTTACAGGATTGGACAAAGTCAGCATGGGTATGAGAGGCAAATCATGCTTAACAAATCTACTGGAGTTTTTTGAGGATGTAACTAGTGGAATAGATAAGGGACAACCAGAGCTTGTGGTGTATTTGGACTTTCAAAAGGCTTTTGATAAGGTCCCTCATACAAGGCTAGTGACAAAATTAAAGTAAGAGTTTTAACAACACCAGGTTAAAGTCCAACAGGTTTATTTGGTAGCAAATGCCATTAGCTTTCGGAGCCCTGCAGGGCTCTGATCCCTGCACTACCCCACTAGTCACTGCATGCCACTCGGGGGAAAAGAAACATTTATTCCCTCTCTTTGTTTCCTGTCTGTCAACCAATTCTCAATCCATGCCAATATATTACCTCCTGTCTCATGTGCTTTGATTTTGTCATGATGTGGAGATGCCGGCGTTGGACTGGGGTAAACACTTTCAAGGAGCTATGAACCTGTACCCCTAGATCTCTTTATTCTGTAATCTCCCCAACGCCCTACCATTAACTGAGTAAGTCCCGCCCTGGTTCAATCTACCAAATGCATCACCTCGCATTTATCTAAATTAAACTCCATCTGCCATTCGCCAGCCCACTGGCCCAATTGATCAAGATCCCGTTGCAATTGGAGATAATCTTCTTCACTGTCCACTATGCCACCAATCTTGGTGTCATCCGCAAAATTACTAACCATGCCTCCTATATTCTCATCCAAATCATTAATATAAATGACAAATAACAGTGGACCAGCACTGATCCCTGAGGCACACCACTGGTTACAGGTCTCCAGTTTGAAAAACAACCTTCTACAACCACCCTCTGGCTTCTGTCATCAAGATGTGGAGATGCCGGTGTTGGGCTGGGATAAACACAGTAAGAAGTCTCACAACACCAGGTTAAAGTCCAACAGGTTTATTTGGTAGCAAAAGCCACTAGCTTTCGGAGCGCTGCTCCTTCGTCAGGTAAGTGGGAGTTCTGTTCACAAACAGGGCATATAAAGACACAAACTCAATTTACAAAATAATGGTTGGAATGCGAGTCTTTACAGGTAATCAAGTCTCAAATGTATAGACAATGTGAGTGGAGAGAGGGTTAAGCACAGGTTAAAGAGATGTGTATTGTCTCCAGCCAGGACAGTTAGTGAGATTTTGCAAGCCCAGGCAAGTCGTGGGGGTTACAGATAGTGTGACATGAACCCGGTTGAGGCCGTCCTTATGTGAGCGGAACTTGGCTATCAGTCTCTGCTCAGCGACTCTGCATTGTTGTGTGCCGTGAAGGCCGCCTCGGAGAACGCTTACCCGAAGAACAGAGGACGAATGCCCGTGACTGCTGAAGTGTTCCCCAACAGGAAGAGAACACTCTTGCCTGGTGACCGGTCACTGCACAGGACATTCAACCGATGCTATACACTAGATACATTGATGAAATTTTCTTCCTTTGGACTCATGGTGAACAATCACTGAAACAACTATATGATGACATCAACAAGTTCCATCCCACCATCAGACTTACCATAGACTACTCTCCGGAATCAGTTGCATTCTTGGACACACGCATCTCCATTAAGGACGGTCACCTCAGCACCTCACTGTACCGCAAGCCCATGGATAACCTCACGATGCTCCACTTCTCCAGCTTCCACCCTAAACACGTTAAAGAAGCCATCCCCTACGGACAAGCCCTCCGTATACACAGGATCTGCTCGGATGAGGAGGATCGCAACAGACACCGACAGACGCTGAAAGATGCCCTCATAAGAACAGGATATGGCGCTCAACTCGGCGCTCGACTCATGGATCGACTGTTCCGACGCGCCACAGCGAAAAACCGCACCGACCTCCTCAGAAGACAAACATGGGACACGGCGGACAGAGTACCCTTCGTCGTCCAGTACTTCCCCAGAGCGGAGAAGCTACGACATCTTCTCCGGAGCCTTCAACATGTCATTGATGAAGACGAACATCTCGCCAAGGCCATCCCCACACCCCCACTTCTTGCCTTCAAACAACCGCACAACCTCAAACAGACCATTGTCCGCAGCAAACTACCCAGCCTTCAGGAGAACAGTGACCACAACACCACACAACCCTGCCACAGCAACCTCTGCAAGACGTGCCAGATCATCGACACGGATGCCATCATCTCACATGAGAACACCATCCACGGTACATACTCTTGCAACGCGGCCAACGTTGTCTACCTGATACGCTGCAGGAAAGGATGTCCCAAGGCATAGTATATTGGGGAGACCATGCAGACGCTACGACAACGGATGAATGAACACCGCTTGACAATCACCAGGCAGGAGTGTTCTCTTCCTGTTGGGGAACACTTCAGCGGTCACGGGCATTCGGCCTCTGATCTTCGGGTAAGTGTTCTCCAAGGCGGCCTTCATGACACAAGACAATGCAAAGTTGCTGAGCAGAGACTGATAGCCCAGTTCCGCTCACATGAGGAGGGCCTCAACCGGGATCTTGGGTTCATGTCACACTATCTGTAACCCCCACGACTTGCCTGGACTTGCAAAATCTCACTAACTGTCCTGGCTGGAGACAATACACATCTCTTTAACCTGTGCTTAACCCTCTCTCCACTCACATTGTCTGTACCTTTAAGACTTGATTACCTGTAAAGACTCGCAGTCCAACCATTATTTTGTAAATTGAGTTTGTGTCTTGATATGTCCTGTTTGTGAACAAAACTCCCACTTACCTGATGAAGGAGCAGCGCTCCGAAAGCGAGTGGCTTTTGCTACCAAATAAACCTGTTGGACTTTAACCTGGTGTTGTGAGACTTCTTATTCTGTCATCAAGCCAGTTTTGTATCCAAGTTCAGATGAAATCATAGAAACCCTACAGTGCAGAAGGAGGCCATTCGGCCCATCGAGTCTGCACCGACCACAATCCCACCCAGGCCCTACCCCCACATATTTTACCCACTAATCCCTCTAATCTACGCATCCCAGGACTCTAAGGGGCAATTTTTTAAAACCTGGCCAATCAACCTAACCCGCACATCTTTGGACTGTGGGAGGAAACCGGAGCACCCGGAGGAAACCCACGCAGACACGAGGAGAATGTGCAAACTCCACACAGACAGTGACCCGAGCCGGGAATCGAACCCGGGACCCTGGAGCTGTGAAGCAGCAGTGCTAACCACTGTGCTACCATGCCGCCATGTGGAAAGATGAGGAAAGATTTCTTCACTCGGTGGGTGGTGAACCTATGGAATTCTCTCCCACCGAGACTGTGAAGGCCAAGTCACTGAATGTATTCAGGAAAGAGATTTTTTAAAATAGATTTTAATGGCATCAAGGAGTATGGTGAGAAAGCAGGAATATGGCATTGAGATCCAGGTTCAGCCACATGAATGGCGAAGCAGGCTCAAAGCACGGAATGGCCTACTCCTGCTCCTAGTTTCTATGTTTTTCTGACAGTGTGAGTGTGCTTTGTGAGCAGGAAGCAGAGTAGAGTGGGCAGATTAAGACGCTGCTCACCGACCAGTTGTAACTTGGCACCTGAGCCTTTGGCTGGGCCTCGGAGCTCCTGTTAATGCTCTTGTCTTACTCACTCCCAGTGGAATAATAGTCCAGGTGGCTGTGTTGATACATGCTGTTTGATGCCAATTTTTACATTCCAGTAGATGCCAATAAGAATGGCAGAAAACTTGGCGTAAGTATCAATTTGCAAAGTTGGCATCGGAGCTGACACAATCATCGGTGTAGTTTTCCAGGTAATTCTAGGCCCTACATTTTAGGATTTAGAATCCTACAGCTTTCACAGCCGGGCTTTAATAAATGGGTCACTAATTGCATGCGCAAAACTGATTCCAGGTGTGAAAAGTCGAATGTTGGTGGAGTGTGTAAGAGAACCAAGCCACAGGGACTAAACATTTTTTGTTCATGTGACATTGCGAGGGGGAGACGACTGATGTTAGTGAGATATATCTGGAGCCTCCTGGGTGTACTGCCCATCAGTGTGGCTGCAGAGTGGGCACTGCCACTTGCAACAAGATAAGGCCAGCCAAAGAACTGGCAAAGTATATTGAAGGAGAGGCTGGATTGGGAGCTCTGCCAGTGCTGGAGTAAAAGAGGTAAGGAGGATGGTGCTCTCCCTGTGTTGAAGGCAGGAGGTGTATTGGTTAGTGCGCTCAGTTGATGATGATGGCTGGATGGGTGAGACTGGTCCACATAGAGGAAGGAGGGAAATGGGAAGGTATTTACAGAAGGTGTGAAAGGGATTTAAATATTGGAGCAAGAAAAGCTGGTAAGTCCAACCTTTGGTCAAAGGCGCCATGTTTGAGCACAACTACCAATAGGACACAATCAACATCCTGGGGGTTGCCATTGACCAGAAACTGAACTGGACTGGCCATATAAATACTGTGGCTATAAGAATAGGTCAAAGACTAGGAATCCTGTGGCGAGTAACTCACCTCCTGGCTCCATAAAGCCTGTTCAGAAGACACAACTCAGGAATGTGATGGAATACTCCCCACTTGCCTGAATGAGTGCAGCTCCAACAACACTCAAGAAGCTCAACACCATCCAGAACAAAGTAGCCCCGCTTGATTGGTACCCTTCCTCCACCTTAACCATTCACTCCCTTCAGCCGTGTGTACCATCTACAAGATGCACTACAGCAACTCACCAAGGCTCCTCTGACAGCACCTTCCAAACTCACGACCACTGCTATCAAAAGGACAAGAGCAGCAGACACATGGGAACATCACCATCTGGAGGTTCTCCCTCCAAGTCGTTCACCATCGTGACTTGGAAATATCTCACTGTTCCTTCAGCGGCACTGGGTCAAAATCCTGGAACTCGCTCCCTAATAGCACTATGGGTGGTACCTATACCCCAGGGACTGCAGCAGGGGTGGAAGGGATTTCTGATCTTCCCCATTGGGTGGCAAACCTCACATCTGCCAGCATTTCTGTCTGGTTGATGGCTCTGCACTCATAGGCCAGGAGGGAATAGTAATCGCACGAGGAGGACAGACATACCAAGATGCCTCAATGTGGGAATGGAGCTAGTAAATGGTCAGAAAAGTACCCTAAGCACAGGAATATGGAAACGGGAGGAGACCATTCAGCCCTTTGACCATGCTTTGCCATTCAATTAGATCATGGCTGATCTTCTCCCCTAAAGCCATCTCCCTGCACTAACCACATATCCCTTAATGTTATTGGTATCTAGAAATCTATCCAACTCTGCTTTGAACATGCTCAGTGAGTGAGCCTCTACAGCTCCGCCGAGGGAGAGAATTCCAAAGATTCACCACTCTCTGACTGCAGAAATTCTTCCTCATCTCAGTCCTAACCTCTGTGTCCCCTGATTCCCGACTCAGCAACTAGGGGAAACATCCTTCCTGTATCTAGCCTGTTGAACACACACATACAGATTAGGAGCAGGAGTAGGCCACTTGGCCCCTCAAGCCTGCTCTGCCATTCAATAAGACCATGGCTGATCTGATTGTAACCTCAACCCCTCATTCCTACCTACTCCGATCACCTTTCATCCACTTGTCATCAAGAATCTATCCATCTCTGCCTTAAAAAATATTCAAAGACTCTGCTTCCACTGCCTTTTGCTGAGGAGACTTCCCGAGACTCAACACCCTCTGAGACAAACAAAATCTCCTCATCTCTGTCTTAAATGAGTGACCCCTAATTTTTAAACAGTGACCCCCAGTTCTAGATTCTTCCACAACAGGAAACATCCTCATCCACCCTGTCAATAATACCTCTTAAGATCTTAAAAGTTTAAATCAAGTTGCCTCTTACTCTTCTAAACTCCAGTGAATACAAGCCTAGCCTGTCCAACCTTCCCTCATATGACAACCTGCGCATTCCAGGTGTTAGACCAGCAAACCTTCACTGAACTGTTCCCAACACATTTACATCTTTGCCTGCATAGGGAGACCAATACTGTACACAATACTCCAGATGTGGTGGCCCTGTATAACTGAAACATAACCTCCCTACTTTTGTATTCAATTCTCCTCACAGTAAACCATACCATTTTATTAGTTTTCCTAATTTCTTGCTGCACCTGTGAACTATTGTGATTCTTGTGAGGGACACCCAGATCCCTCTACATCTGAGTTCTGCAATCTCTCACCATTTAGACAATAAGGTGTTTCAGGCTAATAGGCTGGAGGAAATAGACGTTCGGAGGGAGGATGTCCTGGCAGTTTTGAATAAACTGAAGGTCGATAAGTCCCCTGGGCCTGATGAAATATATCCTAGGATTCTTTGGGAGGCAAGGGATGAGATTGCAGAGCCTTTGGCTTTGATCTTTGGGTCCTCGCTGTCCACGGGGATGGTGCCAGAGGACTGGAGAATGGCGAATGTTGTTCCTCTGTTTAAGAAAGGGAATAGAAATGACCCTGGTAATTATAGGCCGGTTAGTGTTTCTTCGGTGGTTGGTAAATTGATGGAAAAGATCCTTAGGGATGGGATTTACGACCATTTAGAAAGATGCGGATTAATCCGGGTTAGTCAGCACGGATTCCTGAAGGGCAAGTCTTGCCTCACAAATTTGATTGAATTTTTTGAGGAGGTAACTAAGTGTGTTGATGAAGGTAGGGCAGTTGATGTCATATACATGGATTTTAGTAAGGCGTTTGATAAGGTCCCCCATGGTCGGCTTATGATGAA